>NW_024427738.1:0-71891 GCF_017562075.2 Anopheles merus | reverse complement strand
TCACCAACATTTTAATGTTTGTTTTAGTTTATAGAAACCCTTCACTTCAAGGCCATTTACTATATCCTGTGTTGCTCTGATCGAAAATCCAAGAAAATTTGCATTGTGCAACTTTTAATTTCCTTCCAACGGTGAAAAATTAAGTCTCTAGCTCTTCTGGTTCAAAGTTATGGCCATTTGAAATTTCACATTTTTTCGGCAAAACAATTTTTTTTCGTCAAAACAAGCGCTCCAGAATGACTCCACACGATTTTTCAAGAGTCCCCAAGGTCATCCAGCACTCCAGAATGACTTCAGACGTTTGTTCCGAAGGTCCCCAAGGGTCATCCATGCACTCCAGAATGACTTCAGACGTTGTTCTAAGAGTCCCCAAGGGTCATCCAAGCACTCCAGAATGACTCCACACGTTGTTTCAAGTGTCTCCAAGGTCATCCAAGCACTCCAGAATGACTTCACGTTGTTCCAAGTGTCTCCAAGGGTCATCCAAGTACTCCAGAATGATTTCAGACGACTTTGTTTCAAGAGTCCCCAAGGTTCATCCAAGCACTCCAGAATGACTTCAGACGTTTTGTTCCAAGAGTCCCAAAGGGTCATTCATGCACTCCAGAATGACTTCAGACGTTGTTCCAAGAGTCTCCAAGGAGCATCCAAGCACTCCAGAATGACTTCTGACGTTGTTTCAAGAGTCCCCCAGGGTCATCCAAGCACTCCAGAATGACTTCAGATGCTATTGCAAGCTCCAATGTAGTTAGGATCACCATTTGGCATGTTTCACCAACATTTTCTATGATTTTTTTAGTTTCTAGAAACCCTTCACTTCAAAGGCCATTTACTATAGCCTGCGTTGCTCTGATCGAAAATCCAAGAAAACTTGCATTGTGCAACTTTTAATTTCCCTTTCCAACGGTGAAAAAGTTAAAGTCTCTAGCTCTCTCTGGTTCAAAGTTAGGCCATTTGAAATTTCAACATTTTTTCGGAAAAACAATTTTTTTCGTCAAAACAAGCGCTCCAGAATGACTCCACACGATTTTTTCAAGAGTCCCCAAGGGTCCTCCGCAAGCACTCCAGATGACTTCAGACGTTGTTCCAAGAGTCCCCAAGGGTCATCCACTGCCCCAGAATGACTTCAGACGTTGTTCTAAGAGTCCCAAGGGTCATCCAAGCACTCCACTGAATACTTCAGTGCTATTTGCAAGCTCCAATGTAGTTAGGATCACCATATGGCATGTTTCACCACATTTTAAATGTTTGTTTTAGTTATAGAAACCCTTCACTTCAAAGGCCATTTACTAATCCTGTGTTGCTCTGATCGAAAATCCAAGAAATTTGCATTGTGCAACTTTTAATTTCCTTTCCAACGGTGAAAAATTAAGTCTCTAGCTCTTCTGGTTCAAAGTTATGGCCATTTGAAATTTCACACATTTTTTCGGCAAAACAATTTTTTTTCGTCAAAACAAGCGCTCCAGAATGACTCCACACGTTTTCAAGAGTCCCCAAGGGTCATCCAACACTCCAGAATGACTTCAGACGTTGTTCCAAGAGTCCCAAGGGTCATCCATGCACTCCAGAATGACTTCAGACTTGTTCTAAGAGTCCCCAAGGGTCATCCAAGCACTCCAGAATGACTTCAGATGCTATTGCAAGCTCCAATGTAGTTAGGATCACCATATGGCATGTTTCACACCAACATTTTAAGTTTGTTTTAGTTTATAGAAACCCTTCACTTCAAAGGCCATTTACTATATCCTGTGTTGCTCTGATCGAAATCCAAGAAAATTTGCATTGTGCAACTTTTAATTTCCTTTCCAACGGTGAAAAAATTAAGTCTCTAGCTCTTCTGGTTCAAAAGTTATGGCCATTTGAAATTTCACATTTTTTCGGCAAAACAATTTTTTTTCGTCAAAACAAGCGCTCCAGAATGACTCCACACGATTTTTCAAGAGTCCCCAAGGGTCATCCAAGCACTCCAGAATGACTTCAGACGTTGTTCCGAAGGTCCCCAAGGGTCATCCATGCACTCCAGAATGACTTCAGACGTTGTTCTAAGAGTCCCCAAGGGTCATCCAAGCACTCCAGAATGACTCCACACGTTGTTTCAAGTGTCTCCAAGGTCATCCAAGCACTCCAGAATGACTTCAGACGTTGTTCCAAGTGTCTCCAAGGGTCATCCAAGTACTCCAGAATGATTTCAGACGTTGTTTCAAGAGTCCCCAAGGGTCATCCAAGCACTCCAGAATGACTTCAGACGTTGTTCCAAGAGTCCCAAAGGGTCATTCATGCACTCCAGAATGACTTCAGACGTTGTTCCAAGAGTCTCCAAGGATCATCCAAGCACTCCAGAATGACTTCTGACGTTGTTTCAAGAGTCCCCAAGGGTCATCCAAGCACTCCAGAATGACTTCAGATGCTATTGCAAGCTCCAATGTAGTTAGGATCACCATTTGGCATGTTTCACCAACATTTTCATGATTTTTTTAGTTTCTAGAAACCCTTCACTTCAAGGCCATTTACTATAGCCTGCGTTGCTCTGATCGAAAATCCAAGAAAACTTGCATTGTGCAACTTTTAATTTCCTTTCCAACGGTGAAAAAGTTAAGTCTCTAGCTCTTCTGGTTCAAAAGTTATGGCCATTTGAAATTTCACATTTTTTCGGAAAAACAATTTTTTTTCGTCAAAACAAGCGCTCCAGAATGACTCCACACGATTTTTCAAGAGTCCCCAAGGGTCATCCAAGCACTCCAGAATGACTTCAGACGTTGTTCCAAGAGTCCCCAAGGGTCATCCATGCACTCCAGAATGACTTCAGACGTTGTTCTAAGAGTCCCCAAGGGTCATCCAAGCACTCCAGAATGACTTCAGATGCTATTGCAAGCTCCAATGTAGTTAGGATCACCATATGGCATGTTTCACCAACATTTTAATGTTTGTTTTAGTTTATAGAAACCCTTCACTTCAAAGGCCATTTACTATATCCTGTGTTGCTCTGATCGAAAATCCAAGAAAATTTGCATTGTGCAACTTTTAATTTCCTTTCCAACGGTGAAAAAATTAAGTCTCTAGCTCTTCTGGTTCAAAAGTTATGGCCATTTGAAATTTCACATTTTTTCGGCAAAACAATTTTTTTTCGTCAAAACAAGCGCTCCAGAATGACTCCACACGATTTTTCAAGAGTCCCCAAGGGTCATCCAAGCACTCCAGAATGACTTCAGACGTTGTTCCGAAGGTCCCCAAGGGTCATCCATGCACTCCAGAATGACTTCAGACGTTGTTCTAAGAGTCCCCAAGGGTCATCCAAGCACTCCAGAATGACTCCACACGTTGTTTCAAGTGTCTCCAAGGGTCATCCAAGCACTCCAGAATGACTTCAGACGTTGTTCCAAGTGTCTCCAAGGGTCATCCAAGTACTCCAGAATGATTTCAGACGTTTTTCAAGAGTCCCCAAGGTCATCCAAGCACTCCAGAATGACTTCAGACGTTGTTCCAAGAGTCCCAAAGGGTCATTCATGCACTCCAGAATGACTTCAGACGTTGTTCCAAGAGTCTCCAAGGATCATCCAAGCACTCCAGAATGACTTCTGACGTTGTTTCAAGAGTCCCCAAGGTCATCCAAGCACTCCAGAATGACTTCAGATGCTATTGCAAGCTCCAATGTAGTTAGGATCACCATTTGGCATGTTTCACCAACATTTTCATGATTTTTTTAGTTTCTAGAAACCCTTCACTTCAAAGGCCATTTACTATAGCCTGCGTTGCTCTGATCGAAAATCCAAGAAAACTTGCATTGTGCAACTTTTAATTTCCTTTCCACGGTGAAAAAGTTAAGTCTCTAGCTCTTCTGGTTCAAAAGTTATGGCCATTTGAAATTTCACATTTTTTCGGAAAAACAATTTTTTTTCGTCAAAACAAGCGCTCCAGAATGACTCCACACGATTTTTCAAGAGTCCCCAAGGGTCATCCAAGCACTCCAGAATGACTTCAGACGTTGTTCCAAGAGTCCCCAAGGGTCATCCATGCACTCCAGAATGACTTCAGACGTTGTTCTAAGAGTCCCCAAGGGTCATCCAAGCACTCCAGAATGACTTCAGATGCTATTGCAAGCTCCAATGTAGTTAGGATCACCATATGGCATGTTTCACCAACATTTTAATGTTTGTTTTAGTTTATAGAAACCCTTCACTTCAAAGGCCATTTACTATATCCTGTGTTGCTCTGATCGAAAATCCAAGAAAATTTGCATTGTGCAACTTTTAATTTCCTTTCCAACGGTGAAAAAATTAAGTCTCTAGCTCTTCTGGTTCAAAAGTTATGGCCATTTGAAATTTCACATTTTTTTTCGGCAAAACAATTTTTTTTCGTCAAAACAAGCGCTCCAGAATGACTCCACACACGATTTTTCAAGAGTCCCCAAGGGTCATCCAAGCACTCCAGAATGACTTCAGACGTTGTTCCAAGAGTCCCCAAGGGTCATCCATGCACTCCAGAATGACTTCAGACGTTGTTCTAAGAGTCCCCAAGGGTCATCCAAGCACTCCAGAATGACTTCAGATGCTATTGCAAGCTCCAATGTAGTTAGGATCACCATATGGCATGTTTCACCAACATTTTAATGTTTGTTTTAGTTTATAGAAACCCTTCACTTCAAAGGCCATTTACTATATCCTGTGTTGCTCTGATCGAAAATCCAAGAAAATTTGCATTGTGCAACTTTTAATTTCCTTTCCAACGGTGAAAAAATTAAGTCTCTAGCTCTTCTGGTTCAAAAGTTATGGCCATTTGAAATTTCCACATTTTTTTCGGCAAAACAATTTTTTTTCGTCAAAACAAGCGCTCCAGAATGACTCCACACGATTTTTCAAGAGTCCCCAAGGGTCATCCAAGCACTCCAGAATGACTTCAGACGTTGTTCCGAAGGTCCCCAAGGGTCATCCATGCACTCCAGAATGACTTCAGACGTTGTTCTAAGAGTCCCCAAGGGTCATCCAAGCACTCCAGAATGACTCCACACGTTGTTTCAAGTGTCTCCAAGGTCATCCAAGCACTCCAGAATGACTTCAGACGTTGTTCCAAGTGTCTCCAAGGGTCATCCAAGTACTCCAGAATGATTTCAGACGTTGTTTCAAGAGTCCCCAAGGGTCATCCAAGCACTCCAGAATGACTTCAGACGTTGTTCCAAGAGTCCCAAAGGTCATTCATGCACTCCAGAATGACTTCAGACGTTGTTCCAAGAGTCTCCAAGGATCATCCAAGCACTCCAGAATGACTTCTGACGTTGTTTCAAGAGTCCCCAAGGGTCATCCAAGCACTCCAGAATGACTTCAGATGCTATTGCAAGCTCCAATGTAGTTAGGATCACCATTTGGCATGTTTCACCACATTTTCATGATTTTTTTAGTTTCTAGAAACCCTTCACTTCAAAGGCCATTTACTATAGCCTGCGTTGCTCTGATCGAAAATCCAAGAAAACTTGCATTGTGCAACTTTTAATTTCCTTTCCAACGGTGAAAAAGTTAAGTCTCTAGCTCTTCTGGTTCAAAAGTTATGGCCATTTGAAATTTCACATTTTTTCGGAAAAACAATTTTTTTTTCGTCAAAACAAGCGCTCCAGAATGACTCCACACGATTTTTCAAGAGTCCCCAAGGGTCATCCAAGCACTCCAGAATGACTTCAGACGTTGTTCCAAGAGTCCCCAAGGTCATCCATGCACTCCAGAATGACTTCAGACGTTGTTCTAAGAGTCCCCAAGGGTCATCCAAGCACTCCAGAATGACTTCAGATGCTATTGCAAGCTCCAATGTAGTTAGGATCACCATATGGCATGTTTCACCAACATTTTAATGTTTGTTTTAGTTTATAGAAACCCTTCACTTCAAAGGCCATTTACTATATCCTGTGTTGCTCTGATCGAAAATCCAAGAAAATTTGCATTGTGCAACTTTTAATTTCCTTTCCAACGGTGAAAAAATTAAGTCTCTAGCTCTTCTGGTTCAAAAGTTATGGCCGTTTGAAATTTCACATTTTTTCGGCAAAACAATTTTTTTTTCGTCAAAACAAGCGCTCCAGAATGACTCCACACGATTTTTCAAGAGTCCCCAAGGGTCATCCAAGCACTCCAGAATGACTTCAGACGTTGTTCCAAGAGTCCCCAAGGGTCATCCATGCACTCCAGAATGACTTCAGACGTTGTTCTAAGAGTCCCCAAGGGTCATCCAAGCACTCCAGAATGACTTCAGATGCTATTGCAAGCTCCAATGTAGTTAGGATCACCATATGGCATGTTTCACCAACATTTTAATGTTTGTTTTAGTTTATAGAAACCCTTCACTTCAAAGGCCATTTACTATATCCTGTGTTGCTCTGATCGAAAATCCAAGAAAATTTGCATTGTGCAACTTTTAATTTCCTTTCCAACGGTGAAAAAATTAAGTCTCTAGCTCTTCTGGTTCAAAAGTTATGGCCATTTGAAATTTCACACATTTTTTCGGCAAAACAATTTTTTTTCGTCAAAACAAGCGCTCCAGAATGACTCCACACGATTTTTCAAGAGTCCCCAAGGGTCATCCAAGCACTCCAGAATGACTTCAGACGTTGTTCCGAAGGTCCCCAAGGTCATCCATGCACTCCAGAATGACTTCAGACGTTGTTCTAAGAGTCCCCAAGGGTCATCCAAGCACTCCAGAATGACTCCACACGTTGTTTCAAGTGTCTCCAAGGTCATCCAAGCACTCCAGAATGACTTCAGACGTTGTTCCAAGTGTCTCCAAGGGTCATCCAAGTACTCCAGAATGATTTCAGACGTTGTTTCAAGAGTCCCCAAGGGTCATCCAAGCACTCCAGAATGACTTCAGACGTTGTTCCAAGAGTCCCAAAGGGTCATTCATGCACTCCAGAATGACTTCAGACGTTGTTCCAAGAGTCTCCAAGGATCATCCAAGCACTCCAGAATGACTTCTGACGTTGTTTCAAGAGTCCCCAAGGGTCATCCAAGCACTCCAGAATGACTTCAGATGCTATTGCAAGCTCCAATGTAGTTAGGATCACCATTTGGCATGTTTCACCAATATTTTCATGATTTTTTTAGTTTCTAGAAACCCTTCACTTCAAAGGCCATTTACTATAGCCTGCGTTGCTCTGATCGAAAATCCAAGAAAATTTGCATTGTGCAACTTTTAATTTCCTTTCCAACGGTGAAAAATTAAGTCTCTAGCTCTTCTGGTTCAAAAGTTATGGCCATTTGAAATTTCACATTTTTTCGGAAAAACAATTTTTTTTCGTCAAAACAAGCGCTCCAGAATGACTCCACACGATTTTTCAAGAGTCCCCAAGGGTCATCCAAGCACTCCAGAATGACTTCAGACGTTGTTCCAAGAGTCCCCAAGGGTCATCCATGCACTCCAGAATGACTTCAGACGTTGTTCTAAGAGTCCCCAAGGGTCATCCAAGCACTCCAGAATGACTTCAGATGCTATTGCAAGCTCCAATGTAGTTAGGATCACCATATGGCATGTTTCACCAACATTTTAATGTTTGTTTTAGTTTATAGAAACCCTTCACTTCAAAGGCCATTTACTATATCCTGTGTTGCTCTGATCGAAAATCCAAGAAAATTTGCATTGTGCAACTTTTAATTTCCTTTCCAACGGTGAAAAAATTAAGTCTCTAGCTCTTCTGGTTCAAAAGTTATGGCCATTTGAAATTTCACATTTTTTCGGCAAAACAATTTTTTTTCGTCAAAACAAGCGCTCCAGAATGACTCCACACGATTTTTCAAGAGTCCCCAAGGGTCATCCAAGCACTCCAGAATGACTTCAGACGTTGTTCCGAAGGTCCCCAAGGGTCATCCATGCACTCCAGAATGACTTCAGACGTTGTTCTAAGAGTCCCCAAGGGTCATCCAAGCACTCCAGAATGACTCCACACGTTGTTTCAAGTGTCTCCAAGGGTCATCCAAGCACTCCAGAATGACTTCAGACGTTGTTCCAAGTGTCTCCAAGGTCATCCAAGTACTCCAGAATGATTTCAGACGTTGTTTCAAGAGTCCCCAAGGGTCATCCAAGCACTCCAGAATGACTTCAGACGTTGTTCCAAGAGTCCCAAAGGGTCATTCATGCACTCCAGAATGACTTCAGACGTTGTTCCAAGAGTCTCCAAGGATCATCCAAGCACTCCAGAATGACTTCTGACGTTGTTTCAAGAGTCCCCAAGGGTCATCCAAGCACTCCAGAATGACTTCAGATGCTATTGCAAGCTCCAATGTAGTTAGGATCACCATTTGGCATGTTTCACCAACATTTTCATGATTTTTTTAGTTTCTAGAAACCCTTCACTTCAAAGGCCATTTACTATAGCCTGCGTTGCTCTGATCGAAAATCCAAGAAAACTTGCATTGTGCAACTTTTAATTTCCTTTCCAACGGTGAAAAAGTTAAGTCTCTAGCTCTTCTGGTTCAAAAGTTATGGCCATTTGAAATTTCACATTTTTTCGGAAAAACAATTTTTTTTCGTCAAAACAAGCGCTCCAGAATGACTCCACACGATTTTTCAAGAGTCCCCAAGGGTCATCCAAGCACTCCAGAATGACTTCAGACGTTGTTCCAAGAGTCCCCAAGGGTCATCCATGCACTCCAGAATGACTTCAGACGTTGTTCTAAGAGTCCCCAAGGGTCATCCAAGCACTCCAGAATGACTTCAGATGCTATTGCAAGCTCCAATGTAGTTAGGATCACCATATGGCATGTTTCACCAACATTTTAATGTTTGTTTTAGTTTATAGAAACCCTTCACTTCAAAGGCCATTTACTATATCCTGTGTTGCTCTGATCGAAAATCCAAGAAAATTTGCATTGTGCAACTTTTAATTTCCTTTCCAACGGTGAAAAAATTAAGTCTCTAGCTCTTCTGGTTCAAAAGTTATGGCCATTTGAAATTTCACATTTTTTCGGCAAAACAATTTTTTTTCGTCAAAACAAGCGCTCCAGAATGACTCCACACGATTTTTCAAGAGTCCCCAAGGGTCATCCAAGCACTCCAGAATGACTTCAGACGTTGTTCCAAGAGTCCCCAAGGGTCATCCATGCACTCCAGAATGACTTCAGACGTTGTTCTAAGAGTCCCCAAGGGTCATCCAAGCACTCCAGAATGACTTCAGATGCTATTGCAAGCTCCAATGTAGTTAGGATCACCATATGGCATGTTTCACCAACATTTTAATGTTTGTTTTAGTTTATAGAAACCCTTCACTTCAAAGGCCATTTACTATATCCTGTGTTGCTCTGATCGAAAATCCAAGAAAATTTGCATTGTGCAACTTTTAATTTCCTTTCCAACGGTGAAAAAATTAAGTCTCTAGCTCTTCTGGTTCAAAAGTTATGGCCATTTGAAATTTCACATTTTTTCGGCAAAACAATTTTTTTTCGTCAAAACAAGCGCTCCAGAATGACTCCACACGATTTTTCAAGAGTCCCCAAGGGTCATCCAAGCACTCCAGAATGACTTCAGACGTTGTTCCGAAGGTCCCCAAGGGTCATCCATGCACTCCAGAATGACTTCAGACGTTGTTCTAAGAGTCCCCAAGGGTCATCCAAGCACTCCAGAATGACTCCACACGTTGTTTCAAGTGTCTCCAAGGGTCATCCAAGCACTCCAGAATGACTTCAGACGTTGTTCCAAGTGTCTCCAAGGGTCATCCAAGTACTCCAGAATGATTTCAGACGTTGTTTCAAGAGTCCCCAAGGGTCATCCAAGCACTCCAGAATGACTTCAGACGTTGTTCCAAGAGTCCCAAAGGGTCATTCATGCACTCCAGAATGACTTCAGACGTTGTTCCAAGAGTCTCCAAGGATCATCCAAGCACTCCAGAATGACTTCTGACGTTGTTTCAAGAGTCCCCAAGGGTCATCCAAGCACTCCAGAATGACTTCAGATGCTATTGCAAGCTCCAATGTAGTTAGGATCACCATTTGGCATGTTTCACCAACATTTTCATGATTTTTTTAGTTTCTAGAAACCCTTCACTTCAAAGGCCATTTACTATAGCCTGCGTTGCTCTGATCGAAAATCCAAGAAAACTTGCATTGTGCAACTTTTAATTTCCTTTCCAACGGTGAAAAAGTTAAGTCTCTAGCTCTTCTGGTTCAAAAGTTATGGCCATTTGAAATTTCACATTTTTTCGGAAAAACAATTTTTTTTCGTCAAAACAAGCGCTCCAGAATGACTCCACACGATTTTTCAAGAGTCCCCAAGGGTCATCCAAGCACTCCAGAATGACTTCAGACGTTGTTCCAAGAGTCCCCAAGGGTCATCCATGCACTCCAGAATGACTTCAGACGTTGTTCTAAGAGTCCCCAAGGGTCATCCAAGCACTCCAGAATGACTTCAGATGCTATTGCAAGCTCCAATGTAGTTAGGATCACCATATGGCATGTTTCACCAACATTTTAATGTTTGTTTTAGTTTATAGAAACCCTTCACTTCAAAGGCCATTTACTATATCCTGTGTTGCTCTGATCGAAAATCCAAGAAAATTTGCATTGTGCAACTTTTAATTTCCTTTCCAACGGTGAAAAAATTAAGTCTCTAGCTCTTCTGGTTCAAAAGTTATGGCCATTTGAAATTTCACATTTTTTCGGCAAAACAATTTTTTTTCGTCAAAACAAGCGCTCCAGAATGACTCCACACGATTTTTCAAGAGTCCCCAAGGGTCATCCAAGCACTCCAGAATGACTTCAGACGTTGTTCCAAGAGTCCCCAAGGGTCATCCATGCACTCCAGAATGACTTCAGACGTTGTTCTAAGAGTCCCCAAGGGTCATCCAAGCACTCCAGAATGACTTCAGATGCTATTGCAAGCTCCAATGTAGTTAGGATCACCATATGGCATGTTTCACCAACATTTTAATGTTTGTTTTAGTTTATAGAAACCCTTCACTTCAAAGGCCATTTACTATATCCTGTGTTGCTCTGATCGAAAATCCAAGAAAATTTGCATTGTGCAACTTTTAATTTCCTTTCCAACGGTGAAAAAATTAAGTCTCTAGCTCTTCTGGTTCAAAAGTTATGGCCATTTGAAATTTCACATTTTTTCGGCAAAACAATTTTTTTTCGTCAAAACAAGCGCTCCAGAATGACTCCACACGATTTTTCAAGAGTCCCCAAGGGTCATCCAAGCACTCCAGAATGACTTCAGACGTTGTTCCGAAGGTCCCCAAGGGTCATCCATGCACTCCAGAATGACTTCAGACGTTGTTCTAAGAGTCCCCAAGGGTCATCCAAGCACTCCAGAATGACTCCACACGTTGTTTCAAGTGTCTCCAAGGGTCATCCAAGCACTCCAGAATGACTTCAGACGTTGTTCCAAGTGTCTCCAAGGGTCATCCAAGTACTCCAGAATGATTTCAGACGTTGTTTCAAGAGTCCCCAAGGGTCATCCAAGCACTCCAGAATGACTTCAGACGTTGTTCCAAGAGTCCCAAAGGGTCATTCATGCACTCCAGAATGACTTCAGACGTTGTTCCAAGAGTCTCCAAGGATCATCCAAGCACTCCAGAATGACTTCTGACGTTGTTTCAAGAGTCCCCAAGGGTCATCCAAGCACTCCAGAATGACTTCAGATGCTATTGCAAGCTCCAATGTAGTTAGGATCACCATTTGGCATGTTTCACCAACATTTTCATGATTTTTTTAGTTTCTAGAAACCCTTCACTTCAAAGGCCATTTACTATAGCCTGCGTTGCTCTGATCGAAAATCCAAGAAAACTTGCATTGTGCAACTTTTAATTTCCTTTCCAACGGTGAAAAAGTTAAGTCTCTAGCTCTTCTGGTTCAAAAGTTATGGCCATTTGAAATTTCACATTTTTTCGGAAAAACAATTTTTTTTCGTCAAAACAAGCGCTCCAGAATGACTCCACACGATTTTTCAAGAGTCCCCAAGGGTCATCCAAGCACTCCAGAATGACTTCAGACGTTGTTCCAAGAGTCCCCAAGGGTCATCCATGCACTCCAGAATGACTTCAGACGTTGTTCTAAGAGTCCCCAAGGGTCATCCAAGCACTCCAGAATGACTTCAGATGCTATTGCAAGCTCCAATGTAGTTAGGATCACCATATGGCATGTTTCACCAACATTTTAATGTTTGTTTTAGTTTATAGAAACCCTTCACTTCAAAGGCCATTTACTATATCCTGTGTTGCTCTGATCGAAAATCCAAGAAAATTTGCATTGTGCAACTTTTAATTTCCTTTCCAACGGTGAAAAAATTAAGTCTCTAGCTCTTCTGGTTCAAAAGTTATGGCCATTTGAAATTTCACATTTTTTCGGCAAAACAATTTTTTTTCGTCAAAACAAGCGCTCCAGAATGACTCCACACGATTTTTCAAGAGTCCCCAAGGGTCATCCAAGCACTCCAGAATGACTTCAGACGTTGTTCAGACAAGTTCCCTTCCAAGAGTCCCCAAGGGTCATCCATGCACTCCAGAATGACTTCAGACGTTGTTCTAAGAGTCCCCAAGGGTCATCCAAGCACTCCAGAATGACTTCAGATGCTATTGCAAGCTCCAATGTAGTTAGGATCACCATATGGCATGTTTCACCAACATTTTAATGTTTGTTTTAGTTTATAGAAACCCTTCACTTCAAAGGCCATTTACTATATCCTGTGTTGCTCTGATCGAAAATCCAAGAAAATTTGCATTGTGCAACTTTTAATTTCCTTTCCAACGGTGAAAAAATTAAGTCTCTAGCTCTTCTGGTTCAAAAGTTATGGCCATTTGAAATTTCACATTTTTTCGGCAAAACAATTTTTTTTCGTCAAAACAAGCGCTCCAGAATGACTCCACACGATTTTTCAAGAGTCCCCAAGGGTCATCCAAGCACTCCAGAATGACTTCAGACGTTGTTCCGAAGGTCCCCAAGGGTCATCCATGCACTCCAGAATGACTTCAGACGTTGTTCTAAGAGTCCCCAAGGGTCATCCAAGCACTCCAGAATGACTCCACACGTTGTTTCAAGTGTCTCCAAGGGTCATCCAAGCACTCCAGAATGACTTCAGACGTTGTTCCAAGTGTCTCCAAGGGTCATCCAAGTACTCCAGAATGATTTCAGACGTTGTTTCAAGAGTCCCCAAGGGTCATCCAAGCACTCCAGAATGACTTCAGACGTTGTTCCAAGAGTCCCAAAGGGTCATTCATGCACTCCAGAATGACTTCAGACGTTGTTCCAAGAGTCTCCAAGGATCATCCAAGCACTCCAGAATGACTTCTGACGTTGTTTCAAGAGTCCCCAAGGGTCATCCAAGCACTCCAGAATGACTTCAGATGCTATTGCAAGCTCCAATGTAGTTAGGATCACCATTTGGCATGTTTCACCAACATTTTCATGATTTTTTTAGTTTCTAGAAACCCTTCACTTCAAAGGCCATTTACTATAGCCTGCGTTGCTCTGATCGAAAATCCAAGAAAACTTGCATTGTGCAACTTTTAATTTCCTTTCCAACGGTGAAAAAATTAAGTCTCTAGCTCTTCTGGTTCAAAAGTTATGGCCATTTGAAATTTCACATTTTTTCGGAAAAACAATTTTTTTTCGTCAAAACAAGCGCTCCAGAATGACTCCACACGATTTTTCAAGAGTCCCCAAGGGTCATCCAAGCACTCCAGAATGACTTCAGACGTTGTTCCAAGAGTCCCCAAGGGTCATCCATGCACTCCAGAATGACTTCAGACGTTGTTCTAAGAGTCCCCAAGGGTCATCCAAGCACTCCAGAATGACTCCACAGCTGTTTCAAGTGTCTCCAAGGGTCATCCAAGCACTCCAGAATGACTTCAGACGTTGTTCCAAGTGTCTTCACCAAGTACTCCAGAATGATTTCAACGTGTTTCAAGAGTCCCCAAGGGTCATCCAAGCACTCCAGAATGACTTCAGACGTTGTTCCAAGAGTCCCAAAGGTCATTCAAGCACTCCAGAATGACTTCAGACGTTGTTCCAAGAGTCTCCAAGGATCATCCAAGCACTCCAGAATGACTTCTGACGTTGTTTCAAGAGTCCCCAAGGGTCATCCAAGCACTCCAGAATGACTTCAGATGCTATTGCAAGCTCCAATGTAGTTAGGATCACCATTTGGCATGTTTCACCAACATTTCATGATTTTTTTAGTTTTAGAAACCCTTCACTTCAAAGGCATTTACTATAGCCTGCGTTGCTCTGATCGAAAATCCCAGAAAACTGCATTGTGCAACTTTTAATTTCCTTCCAAAGGTTGAAAAAATTAAGTCTTAGCTCTTCTGGTTCAAAAGTTATGGCGTTTGAAATTTCACTTTTTCGGCAAAACAAATTTTTTTCGTCAAAACAAGCACTCCAGAATGACTTCAGACGTTGTTCCAAGAGTCCCAAAGGGTCATTCATGCACTCCAGAATGACTTCAGACGTTGTTCCAAGAGTCTCCAAGGATCATCCATGCACTCCAGAATGACTTCAAACGTTGTTCTAAGAGTCCCCAAGGGTCATCCAAGCACTCCAGAATGACTTCAGGTGCTATTGCAAGCTCCAATGTAGTTAGGATCACCATTGGCATGTTTCACCAACATTTTCATGATTTTTTAGTTTCTAGAAACCCTTCACTTCAAAGGCCATTTACTATAGCCTGCGTTGCTCTGATCGAAAATCCCAGAAAACTTGCATTGTGCAACTTTTAATTTCCTTTCCAACGGTGAAAAAATTAAGCTCTAGCTCTTCTGGTTCAAAAGTTATGGCCATTTGAAATTTCACATTTTTTCGGAAAAACAATTTTTTTTCGTCAAAACAAGCGCTCCAGAATGACTCCAAGAGTCCCCAAGGGTCATCCAAGCACTCCAGAATGACTTCAGACGTTGTTCCAAGAGTCCCCAAGGGTCATCCATGCACTCCAGAATGACTTCAGACGTTGTTCTAAGAGTCCCCAAGGGTCATCCAAGCACTCAGAATGACTTCAGACGTTGTTTCCAAGAGTCCCCAAGGGTCATCAAGCACTCCAGAATGACTTCAGACGTTGTTCCAAGAGTCCCCAAGGGTCATCCATGCACTCCAGAATGATTTCAGACGTTGTTTCAAGAGTCCCCAAGGGTCATCCAAGCACTCCACAATGACTTCAGACGTTGTTCCAAGAGTCCCCAAGGGTCATCCAAGCACTCCAGAATGACTTCAGACGTTGTTCAAAGAGTCCCAAGGGTCATCCATGCACTCCAGAATGATTCAGACGTTGTTTCAAGAGTCCCCAAGGGTCATCCAAGCACTCCAGAATGACTTCAGACGTTGTTCCAAGAGTCCCCAGGGGTCATCCATGCACTCAGAATGACTTCAGACGTTGTTCTAAGAGTCCCCAAGGGTCATCCAAGCACTCCAGAATGACTTCAGATGCTATTGCAAGCTCCAATGTAGTTAGGATCACCATTGGCATGTTCACCAACATTTTCATGATTTTTTTAGTTTCTAGAAACCTTCACTTCAAAGGCCATTTACTATAGCCTGCGTTGCTATGATCGAAAATCCAAGGAAATTTGCATTGTGCAACTTTAATTTCCTTTCCAACGGTGAAAAAATTAAGTCTCTAGCTCTTCTGGTTCAAAAGTTATGGCCATTTGAAATTTCACATTTTTTCGGAAAAACAATTTTTTTTCGTCAAAACAAGCGCTCCAGAATGACTCCACACGATTTTTCAAGAGTCCCCAAGGGTCATCCAAGCACTCCAGAATGACTTCAGACGTTGTTCCAAGAGTCCCCAAGGGTCATCCAAGCACTCCAGAATGACTTCAGACGTTGTTCCAAGAGTCCCCAAGGGTCATCCAAGCACTCCAGAATGATTTCAGACGTTGTTCCAAGAGTCCCCAAGGGTCATCCAAGCACTCCAGAATGACTCCACACGTTGTTTCAAGTGTCTCCAAGGGTCATCCAAAACACTCCAGAATGACTCAGACGTTGTTCCAAGTGTCTTTAGGGTCATCCAAGTACTCCAGATGATTTCAGACGTTGTTTCAAGAGTCCCCAAGGGTCATACCAAGCACTCCAGAATGACTTCACACGTTGTTCCAAGAGTCCCCAAGGGTCATCCAAGCACTCCAGAATGACTTCAGACGTTGGCAAGAGTCCCCAAGGGTCATCCAAGCACTCCAGAATGATTTAGACGTTGTTGCAAGAGTCCCCAAGGGTCATCCATGCACTCCAGAATGATTTCAGACGTTGTTTCAAGAGTCCCCAAGGGCATCCAAGCACTCCAGAATGATTTCGACGTTGTTTCAAGAGTCCCCAAGGGTCATCCAAGTACTCCAGAATGATTTCAGACGTTGTTTCAAGAGTCCCCAAGGGTCATCCAAGCACTCCAGAATGACTTCAGACGTTGTTCCAAGAGTCCCCAAGGGTCATCCAAGCACTCCAGAATGACTTCAGACGTTGTTCCAAGAGTCCCCAAGGGTCATCCAAGCACTCCAGAATGATTTCAGACGTTGTTTCAAGAGTCCCCAAGGGTCATCCATGCACCAGAATGATTTCAGACGTTGTTTCAAGAGTCCCAAGGGTCATCCAAGCACTCCAGAATGATTTCAGACGGTGTTTCAGAGTCCCCAAGGGTCATCCAAGCACTCCAGAATGATTTCAGACGTTGTTTCAAGAGTCCCCAAGGGTCATCCAAGCACTCCAGAATGACTTCAGACGTTGTTCCAAGAGTCCCAAGGGTCATCCAAGCAATCTCGAATGACTTCAGACGTTGTCCAAGAGTCCCCAAGGGTCATCCATGCACTCCAGAATGATTTCAGACGTTGTTTCAAGAGTCCCAAGGGTCATCCAAGCAATCCGAATGACTTCAGACGTTGTTCCAAGAGTCCCAAGGGTCATCCATGCACTCCAGAATGATTTCAGACGTTGTTTCAAGAGTCCCAAGGGTCATCCAAGCACTCCAGAATGACTTCAGACGTTGTTCCAAGAGTCCCCAAGGGTCATCCATGCACTCCAGAATGATTTCAGACGTGTTCCAAGAGTCCCCAAGGGTCATCCAAGCACTCCAGAATGACTCCACACGTTGTTCAAGTGTCTCCAAGGGTCATCCAAACACTCCAGAATGACTTCAGACGTTGTTCCAAGTGTCTTTAAGGGTCATCCAAGTACTCCAGAATGATTTCAGACGTTGTTTCAAGAGTCCCCAAGGGTCATCCAAGCACTCCAGAATGACTTCAGACGTTGTTTCAAGAGTCCCCAAGGGTCATCCAAGCACTCCAGAATGATTTCAGACGTTGTTTCAAGAGTCCCCAAAGGGTCATCCAAGCACTCCAGAATGACTTCAGACGTTGTTCCAAGAGTCCCCAAGGGTCATCCATGCACTCCAGAATGACTTCAGACGTTGTTCCAAGGTCCCCAAGGGTATCCATGCACTCCAGAATGACTTCAGACGTTGTTCTAAGAGTCCCCAAGGGTCATCCATGCACTCCAGAATGATTTCAGACGTTGTTTCAAGAGTCCCCAAGGGTCATCCAAGCACTCCAGAATGACTTCAGACGTTGTTTCAAGAGTCCCCAAGGGTCATCCAAGCACTCCAGAAGATTTCAGACGTGTTTCAAGAGTCCCCAAGGGTCATCCAAGCACTCCAGAATGACTTCAGACGTTGTTCCAAGAGTCCCCAAGGGTCATCCAAGCACTCCAGAATGACTTCAGACGTTGTTCCAAGAGTCCCCAAGGGTCATCCAAGCACTCCAGAATGACTTCAGACGTTGTTTCAAGAGTCCCCAAGGGTCATCCAAGCACTCCAGAATGATTTCAGACGTTGTTTCAAGAGTCCCAAGGGTCATCCAAGCACTCCAGAATGACTTCAGACGTTGTTCCAAGAGTCCCAAGGGTCATCCATGCACTCCAGAATGACTTCAGACGTTGTTTCAAGAGTCCCAAGGGTCATCCAAGCACCCAGAATGACTTCAGACGTGTTTCAAGAGTCCCAAGGGTCATCCAAGCACTCCAGAATGACTTCAGACGTTGTTCCAAGAGTCCCCAAGGGTCATCCAAGCACTCCAGAATGACTTCAGACGTTGTTCCAAGAGTCCCCAAGGGGTCATCCAAGCACTCCAGAATGACTTCAGACGTTGTTCCAAGAGTCCCAAGGGTCATCATGCACTCCAGAATGATTTCAGACGTTGTTTCAAGAGTCCCCAAGGTCATCCAAGCACTCCAGAATGACTTCAGACGTTGTTCCAAGAGTCCCCAAGGGTCATCCATGCACTCCAGAATGATTTCAGACGTGTTTCAAGAGTCCCCAAGGGTATCCATGCACTCCAGAATGATTTCAGACGTTGTTTCAAGAGTCCCCAAGGGTCATCCAAGCACTCCAGAATGACTTCAGACGTTGTTCAAGAGTCCCAAGGGTCATCCATGCACTCCAGAATGATTTCAGACGTTGTTTCAAGAGTCCCCAAGGGTCATCCAAGCACTCCAGAATGACTTCAGACGTTGTTCCAAGAGTCCCCAAGGGTCATCCATGCACTCCAGAATGATTCAGACGTTGTTTCAAGAGTCCCAAGGGTCATCCAAGCACTCCAGAATGACTTCAGACGTTGTTCCAAGAGTCCCCAAGGGTCATACATGCACTCCAGAATGATTTCAGACGTTGGTTCAAGAGTCCCCAAGGGTCATCCATGCACTCCAGAATGATTTCAGACGTTGTTCAAGAGTCCCCAAGGGTCATCCAAGCACTCCAGAATGATCAGACGTTGTTCAAGAGTCCCCAAGGGTCATCCAAGCACTCCAGAATGATTTCAGACGTTGTTTCAAGAGTCCCCAAGGGTCATCCAAGCACTCCAGAATGACTTCAGACGTTGTTCCAAGAGTCCCCAAGGGTCATCCAAGCACTCCACAATGATTTCAGACGTTGTTTCAAGAGTCCCCAAGGGTCATCCAAGCACTCCAGAATGACTTCAGACGTTGTTCTAAGAGTCCCCAAGGGTCATCCAAGCACTCCAGAATGACTTCAGACGTGTTCCAAGAGTCCCAAGGGTCATCCAAGCACTCCAGAATGATTTCAGACGTTGTTTCAAGAGTCCCCAAGGGTCATCCATGCACTCCAGAATGATTTCAGACGTTTGTTCAAGAGTCCCAAGGGTCATCAAGCACTCCAGAATGATTTCAGACGTTGTTTCAAGAGTCCCCAAGGGTCATCCAAGCACTCCAGAATGACTTCAGACGTTGTTCAAGAGTCCCCAAGGGTCATCAAGCACTCCAGAATGACTTCAGACGTTGTTACAAAGGTCCCAAGGGTCATCCAGCACTCCAGAATGATTCAGACGTTGTTTCAAGAGTCCCCAAGGGTCATCCAAGCACTCCAGAATGACTTCAGACGTGTTCCAAGAGTCCCCAAGGGTCATCCATGCACTCCAGAATGATTTCAGACGTTGTTTCAAGAGTCCCAAGGGTCATCCAAGCACTCCAGAATGATTCAGACGTTGTTCCAAGAGTCCCAAGGGTCATCCAAGCACCCAGAATGACTTCAGACGGTGTTTCAAGAGTCCCCAAGGGTCATCCATGCACTCAGAATGATTTCAGACGTTGTTTCAAGAGTCCCCAGGGTCATCAAGCACTCGAATGACTTCAGACGTGTTGTTTCAAGAGTCCCCAAGGTAATCCAAGCACTCCAGAATGATTTCAGACGTTGTTTCAAGAGTCCCCAAGGGTCATCCAAGCACTCCAGAATGATTCAGACGTTGTTTCAAGAGTCCCCAAGGGTCATCCATGCACTCCAGAATGATTTCAGACGTTGTTTCAAGAGTCCCCAAGGGTCATCCAAGCACTCCAGAATGATTTCAGACGTTGTTTCAAGAGTCCCCAAGGGTCATCCAAGCACTCCAGAATGACTTCAGACGTTGTTCCAAGTGTCTCCAAGGGTCATCCAAGCACTCCAGAATGACTTCAGACGTTGTTCCAAGAGTCTCCAAGGGTCATCCAAACACTCCAGATTGACTTCAGATGCTATTGCAAGCTCCACTGTACTAAGGATCACCATTTGGCATGTTTCACCAACATTTTAAGGTTTGTTTTAGTTTATAGAAACCCTTCACTTCAAAGGCCATTTACTATATCCTGTGTTGCTCTGATCGAAAATCCAAGAAAATTTGCATTGTGCAACTTTTAATTCCTTTCCAACGGTGAAAAATTAAGTCTCTAGCTCTTCTGGTTCAAAAGTTATGGCCATTTGAATTTCACATTTTTTCGGCAAAACAATTTTTTTTCGTCAAAACAAGCGCTCCAGAATGACTCCACGCGATTTTTCAAGAGTCCCCAAGGGTCATCCAAGCACTCCAGAATGACTTCAGACGTTGTTCCAAGAGTCCCCAAGGGTCATCCATGCACTCCAGAATGACTTCAGACGTTGTTCTAAGTGTCCCAAGGGTCATCCAAGCACTCCAGAATGACTTCAGATGCTATTGCAAGCTCCAATGTAGTTAGGATCACCATATGGCATGTTTCACCAACATTTTAATGTTGTTTTAGTTTATAGAAACCCTTCACTTCAAAGGCCTACTATATCCTGTGTGCTCTGATCGAAAATCCAAGAAAATTGCATTGTGCAACTTTTAATTTCCTTCCAACGGTGTGAAAAAATTAAGTCTCTAGCTCTTCTGGTTCAAAAGTTATGGCCATTTGAAATTTCACATTTTTTCGGCAAAACAATTTTTTTCGTCAAAACAAGCGCTCCAGAATGACTCCACACGATTTTTCAAGAGTCCCCAAGGGTCATTCAAGCACTCCAGAATGACTTCAGACGTTGTTCCGAAGGTCCCCAAGGGTCATCCATGCACTCCAGAATGACTTCAGACGTTGTTCTAAGAGTCCCAAGGGTCATCCAAGCACTCCAGAATGACTCCACACGTTGTTTCAAGTGTCTCCAAGGGTCATCCAAGCACTCCAGAATGACTTCAGACGTTGTTCCAAGTGTCTCCAAGGGTCATCCAAGTACTCCAGAATGATTTCAGACGTTGTTTCAAGAGTCCCCAAGGGTCATCCAAGCACTCCAGAATGACTTCAGACGTTGTTCCAAGAGTCCCAAAGGGTCATTCATGCACTCCAGAATGACTTCAGACGTTGTTCCAAGAGTCTCCAAGGATCATCCAAGCACTCCAGAATGACTTCTGACGTTGTTTCAAGAGTCCCCAAGGGTCATCCAAGCACTCCAGAATGACTTCAGATGCTATTGCAAGCTCAATGTAGTTAGGATCACCATTTGGAATGTTTCACCAAACATTTCATGATTTTTTTAGTTTCTAGAAACCCTTCACTTCAAAGGCCATTTACTATAGCCTGCGTGCTCTGATCGAAAATCCAAGAAAACTTGCATTGTGCAACTTTTAATTTCCTTTCCAACGGTGAAAAAATTAAGTCTCTAGCTCTTCTGGTTCAAAAGTTATGGCCATTTGAAATTTCACATTTTTTCGGAAAAACAATTTTTTTTGTCAAAACAAGCGCTCCAGCAGAATGACTCCACACGATTTTTCAAGAGTCCCCAAGGGTCATCCAAGCACTCCAGAATGACTTCGACGTTGTTCAAGAGTCCCCAAGGGTCATCCATGCACTCCAGAATGACTTCAGACGTTGTTCTAAGAGTCCCCAAGGGTCATCCAAGCACTCCAGAATGACTTCAGATGCTATTGCAAGCTCCAATGTAGTTAGGATCACCATATGGCAGTTTCACAACATTTTAATGTTTGTTTTAGTTTATAGAAACCCTTCACTTCAAAGGCCATTTACTATATCCTGTGTTGCTCTGATCGAAAATCCAAGAAAACTTGCATTGTGCAACTTTTAATTCCTTTCCAACGGTGGTGAAAAAATAAGTCTCTAGCTCTTATGGTTCAAAAAGTTATGGCCATTTGAAATTTCACATTTTCGGCAAAACAATTTTTTTCGTCAAAACAAGCGCTCCAGAATGACTCCACACGTTTTCAAGAGTCCCCAAGGGTCATTCCAAGCACTCCAGAATGACTTCAGACGTTGTTCCGAAGGTCCCCAAGGGTCATCCATGCATCCAGAATGACTTCAGACGTTGTTCTAAGAGTCCCAAGGGTCATCCAAGCACTCCAGAATGACTCCACACGTTGTTTCAAGTGTCTCCAAGGGTCATCCAAGCACTCCAGAATGACTTCAGACGTTGTTCCAAGTGTCTCCAAGGGTCATCCAAGTACTCCAGAATGATTTCAGACGTTGTTTCAAGAGTCCCCAAGGGTCATCCAAGCACTCCAGAATGACTTCAGACGTTGTTCCAAGAGTCCCAAAGGGTCATCATGCACTCCAGAATGACTTCAGACGTTGTTCCAAGAGTCTCCAAGGATCATCCAAGCACTCCAGAATGACTTCTGACGTTGTTTCAAGAGTCCCCAAGGGTCATCCAAGCACTCCAGAATGACTTCAGATGCTATTGCAAGCTCCAATGTAGTTAGGATCACCATTGGCATGTTTCACCAACATTTTCATGATTTTTTTAGTTTCTAGAAACCCTTCACTTCAAGGCCATTTACTATAGCCTGCGTGCTCTGATCGAAAATCCAAGAAAACTTGCATTGTGCAACTTTTAATTTCCTTTCCAACGGTGTGAAAAAATTAAGTCTCTAGCTCTTCTGGTTCAAAGTTATGGCCATTTGAAATTTAACATTTTTTCGGAAAAACAATTTTTTTCGTCAAAACAAGCGCTCCAGAATGACTCCACACGATTTTTCAAGAGTCCCCAAGGGTCATCCAAGCACTCCAGAATGACTTCAGACGTTGTTCCAAGAGTCCCAAGGGTCATCCATGCACTCCAGAATGACTTCAGACGTTGTTCTAAGAGTCCCCAAGGTCATCCAAGCACTCCAGAATGACTTCAGATGCTATTGCAAGCTCCAATGTAGTTAGGATCACCATATGGCATGTTTCACCAACATTTTAATGTTGTTTTAGTTTATAGAAACCCTTCACTTCAAAGGCCATTTACTATATCTGTGTTGCTCTGATCGAAAATCCAAGAAAATTGCATTGTGCAACTTTTAATTTCCTTTCCAACGGTGAAAAAATTAAGTCTCTAGCTCTTCTGGTTCAAAAGTTATGGCCATTTGAAATTCACATTTTTTCGGCAAAACAATTTTTTTTCGTCAAAACAAGCGCTCCAGAATGACTCACACGATTTTTCAAGGTCCCCAGGGTCATCCAAGCACTCCAGAATGACTTCAGACGTTGTTCAAGAGTCCCCAAGGGTCATCCATGCACTCCAGAAAGACTGACAGACGTTGTTCTAAGAGTCCCCAAGGGTCATCAAGCACTCCAGAATGACTTCAGATGCTATTGCAAGCTCCAATGTAGTTAGGATCACCATATGGCATGTTTCACCAACATTTTAATGTTTGTTTTAGTTTATAGAAAACCTTCACTTCAAAGGCCATTTACTATATCCTGTGTTGCTCTGATCGAAAATCCAAGAAAATTTGCATTGTGCAACTTTTAATTTCCTTTCCAACGGTTGAAAAAATTAAGTCTCTAGCTCTTCTGGTTCAAAAGTTATGGCCATTTGAAATTTCACATTTTTCGGCAAAACAATTTTTTTCGTCAAAACAAGCGCTCCAGAATGACTCCACACGATTTTTCAAGAGTCCCCAAGGGTCATCCAAGCACCAGAATGACTTCAGACGTTGTTCCGAAGGTCCCCAAGGGTCATCCATGCACTCCAGAATGACTTCAGACGTTGTTCTAGAGTCCCAAGGGTCATCCAAGCACTCCAGAATGACTCCACACGTTGTTTCAAGTGTCTCCAAGGGTCATCCAAGCACTCCAGAATGACTTCAGACGTTGTTCCAAGTGTCTCCAAGGGTCATCCAAGTACTCCAGAATGATTTCAGACGTTGTTTCAAGAGTCCCCAGGGTCATCCAAGCACTCCAGAATGACTTCAGACGTTGTTCAAGAGTCCCAAAGGGTCATTCATGCACTCCAGAATGACTTCAGACGTTGTTCAAGAGTCTCCAAGGATCATCCAAGCACTCCAGAATGACTTCTGACGTTGTTTCAAGAGTCCCCAAGGGTCATCCAAGCACTCCAGAATGACTTCAGATGCTATTGCAAGCTCCAATGTAGTTAGGATCACCATTTGGCATGTTTCACCAACATTTTCATGATTTTTTAGTTCTAGAAACCCTTCACTTCAAAGGCCATTTACTATAGCCTGCGTTGCTCTGATCGAAAATCCAAGAAAACTTGCATTGTGCAACTTTTAATTTCCTTTCCAACGGTGAAAAAGTTAAGTCTCTAGCTCTCTGGTTCAAAAGTTATGGCCATTTGAAATTTCACATTTTTTTCGGAAAAACAATTGTTTTCGTCAAAACAAAGCCTCCAGAATGACTCCACACGATTTTTCAAGAGTCCCCAAGGGTCATCCAAGCACTCCAGAATGACTTCAGACGTTGTTCCAAGAGTCCCCAAGGGTCATCCATGCACTCCAGAATGACTTCAGACGTTGTTCTAAGAGTCCCAAGGGTCATCAAGCACTCCAGAATGACTTCAGATGCTATTGCAAGCTCCAATGTAGTTAGGATCACCATATGGCATGTTTCACCAACATTTTAATGTTGTTTTAGTTTATAGAAACCCTTCACTTCAAAGGCCATTACTATATCTGTGTTGCTCTGATCGAAAATCCAAGAAAATTTGCATTGTGCAACTTTTAATTTCCTTTCCAACGGTGAAAAAATTAAGTCTCTAGCTCTTCTGGTTCAAAAGTTATGGCCATTTGAAATTTCACATTTTTTCGGCCAAAACAATTTTTTTCGTCAAAAACAAGCGCTCCAGAATGACTCCACACGATTTTTCAAGAGTCCCCAAGGGTCATCCAAGCACTCCAGAATGACTTCAGACGTTGTTCCAAGTGTCCCCAAGGGTCATCCATGCACTCCAGAATGACTTCAGACGTTGTTCTAAGAGTCCCCAAGGGTCATCCAAACACTCCAGAATGACTTCAGATGCTATTGCAAGCTCCAATGTAGTTAGGATCACCATTTGGCATGTTTCACCAACATTTAAGTTTGTTTTAGTTTATAGAAACCCTTCACTTCAAAGGCCATTTACTATATCCTGTGTTGCTCTGATCGAAAATCCAAGAAAATTTGCATTGTGCAACTTTTAATTTCCTTTCCAACGGTGAAAAAATTAAGTCTCTAGCTCTTCTGGTTCAAAAGTTATGGCCATTTGAAATTTCACATTTTTCGGCAAAACAATTTTTTTCGTCAAAACAAGCGCTCCAGAATGACTCCACACGATTTTTCAAGAGTCCCCAAGGGTCATCAAGCACTCCAGAATGACTTCAGACGTTGTTCCAAGAGTCCCCAAGGGTCATCCATGCACTCCAGAATGACTTCAGACGTTGTTCTAAGAGTCCCCAAGGGTCATCCAAGCACTCCAGAATGACTTCAGATGCTATTGCAAGCTCCAATGTAGTTAGGATCACCATATGGCATGTTTCACCAACATTTTAATGTTTGTTTTAGTTTATAGAAACCCTTCACTTCAAAGGCCATTTACTATATCCTGTGTTGCTCTGATCGAAAATCCAAGAAAATTTGCATTGTGCAACTTTTAATTTCCTTTCCAACGGTGAAAAAATTAAGTCTCTAGCTCTTCTGGTTCAAAAGTTATGGCCATTTGAAATTTCACATTTTTCGGCAAAACAATTTTTTTTCGTCAAAACAAGCGCTCCAGAATGACTCCACACGTTTTTCAAGAGTCCCCAAGGGTCATCCAAGCACTCCAGAATGACTTCAGACGTTGTTCGAAGGTCCCCAAGGGTCATCCATGCACTCCAGAATGACTTCAGACGTTGTTCTAAGAGTCCCCAAGGGTCATCCAAGCACTCCAGAATGACTCACACGTTGTTTCAAGTGTCTCCAAGGTCATCCAAGCACTCCAGAATGACTTCAGACGTTGTTCCAAGTGTCTCCAAGGGTCATCCAAGTACTCCAGAATGATTTCAGACGTTGTTTCAAGAGTCCCCAAGGGTCATCCAAGCACTCCAGAATGACTTCAGACGTTGTTCCAAGAGTCCCAAAGGGTCATCATGCACTCCAGAATGACTTCAGACGTTGTTCCAAGAGTCTCCAAGGATCATCCAAGCACTCCAGAATGACTTCTGACGTTGTTTCAAGAGTCCCCAAGGGTCATCCAAGCACTCCAGAATGACTTCAGATGCTATTGCAAGCTCCAATGTAGTTAGGATCACCATTTGGCATGTTTCACCAACATTTTCATGATTTTTTTAGTTTCTAGAAACCCTTCACTTCAAAGGCCATTTACTATAGCCTGCGTTGCTCTGATCGAAAATCCAAGAAAACTTGCATTGTGCAACTTTTAATTTCCTTTCCAACGGTGAAAAAATTAAGTCTCTAGCTCTTCTGGTTCAAAAGTTATGGCCATTTGAAATTTCACATTTTTTCGGAAAAAAACAATTTTTTTTTCGTCAAAACAAGCGCTCCAGAATGACTCCACACGATTTTTCAAGAGTCCCCAAGGGTCATCCAAGCACTCCAGAATGACTTCAGACGTTGTTCCAAGAGTCCCCAAGGGTCATCCATGCACTCCAGAATGACTTCAGACGTTGTTCTAAGAGTCCCCAAGGGTCATCCAAGCACTCCAGAATGACTTCAGATGCTATTGCAAGCTCCAATGTAGTTAGGATCACCATATGGCATGTTTCACCAACATTTTAATGTTTGTTTTAGTTTATAGAAACCCTTCACTTCAAAGGCCATTTACTATATCCTGTGTGCTCTGATCGAAAATCCAAGAAAATTTGCATTGTGCAACTTTTAATTTCCTTTCCAACGGTGAAAAAATTAAGTCTCTAGCTCTTCTGGTTCAAAAGTTATGGCCATTTGAAATTTCACATTTTTTCGGCAAAACAATTTTTTTTCGTCAAAACAAGCGCTCCAGAATGACTCCACACGATTTTTCAAGAGTCCCCAAGGGTCATCCAAGCACTCCAGAATGACTTCAGACGTTGTTCCGAAGGTCCCCAAGGGTCATCCATGCACTCCAGAATGACTTCAGACGTTGTTCTAAGAGTCCCCAAGGGTCATCCAAGCACTCCAGAATGACTCCACACGTTGTTTCAAGTGTCTCCAAGGGTCATCCAAGCACTCCAGAATGACTTCAGACGTTGTTCCAAGTGTCTCCAAGGGTCATCCAAGTACTCCAGAATGATTTCAGACGTTGTTTCAAGAGTCCCCAAGGGTCATCCAAGCACTCCAGAATGACTTCAGACGTTGTTCCAAGAGTCCCAAAGGGTCATTCATGCACTCCAGAATGACTTCAGACGTTGTTCCAAGAGTCTCCAAGGATCATCCAAGCACTCCAGAATGACTTCTGACGTTGTTTCAAGAGTCCCCAAGGGTCATCCAAGCACTCCAGAATGACTTCAGATGCTATTGCAAGCTCCAATGTAGTTAGGATCACCATTTGGCATGTTTCACCAACATTTTCATGATTTTTTTAGTTTCTAGAAACCCTTCACTTCAAAGGCCATTTACTATAGCCTGCGTTGCTCTGATCGAAAATCCAAGAAAACTTGCATTGTGCAACTTTTAATTTCCTTTCCAACGGTGAAAAATTAAGTCTCTAGCTCTTCTGGTTCAAAAGTTATGGCCATTTGAAATTTCACATTTTTTCGGAAAAACAATTTTTTTTCGTCAAAACAAGCGCTCCAGAATGACTCCACACGATTTTTCAAGAGTCCCCAAGGGTCATCCAAGCACTCCAGAATGACTTCAGACGTTGTTCCAAGAGTCCCCAAGGGTCATCCATGCACTCCAGAATGACTTCAGACGTTGTTCTAAGAGTCCCCAAGGGTCATCCAAGCACTCCAGAATGACTTCAGATGCTATTGCAAGCTCCAATGTAGTTAGGATCACCATATGGCATGTTTCACCAACATTTTAATGTTTGTTTAGTTTATAGAAACCCTTCACTTCAAAGGCCATTTACTATATCCTGTGTTGCTCTGATCGAAAATCCAAGAAAATTTGCATTGTGCAACTTTTAATTTCCTTTCCAACGGTGAAAAAATTAAGTCTCTAGCTCTTCTGGTTCAAAAGTTATGGCCATTTGAAATTTCACATTTTTTCGGCAAAAACAATTTTTTTTCGTCAAAACAAGCGCTCCAGAATGACTCCACACGATTTTCAAGAGTCCCCAAGGGTCATCCAAGCACTCCAGAATGACTTCAGACGTTGTTCCAAGAGTCCCCAAGGGTCATCCATGCACTCCAGAATGACTTCAGACGTTGTTCTAAGAGTCCCCAAGGGTCATCCAAGCACTCCAGAATGACTTCAGATGCTATTGCAAGCTCCAATGTAGTTAGGATCACCATATGGCATGTTTCACCAACATTTTAATGTTTGTTTTAGTTTATAGAACCCTTCACTTCAAAGGCCATTTACTATATCCTGTGTTGCTCTGATCGAAAATCCAAGAAAATTTGCATTGTGCAACTTTTAATTCCTTTCCAACGGTGAAAAAATTAAGTCTCTAGCTCTTCTGGTTCAAAAGTTATGGCCATTTGAAATTTCACATTTTTCGGCAAAACAATTTTTTTTCGTCAAAACAAGCGCTCCAGAATGACTCCACACGATTTTTCAAGAGTCCCCAAGGGTCATCCAAGCACTCCAGAATGACTTCAGACGTTGTTCCGAAGGTCCCCAAGGGTCATCCATGCACTCCAGAATGACTTCAGACGTTGTTCTAAGAGTCCCAAGGGTCATCCAAGCACTCCAGAATGACTCCACACGTTGTTTCAAGTGTCTCCAAGGGTCATCCAAGCACTCCAGAATGACTTCAGACGTTGTTCCAAGTGTCTCCAAGGGTCATCCAAGTACTCCAGAATGATTTCAGACGTTGTTTCAAGAGTCCCCAAGGGTCATCCAAGCACTCCAGAATGACTTCAGACGTTGTTCCAAGAGTCCCAAAGGGTCATTCATGCACTCCAGAATGACTTCAGACGTTGTTCCAAGAGTCTCCAAGGATCATCCAAGCACTCCAGAATGACTTCTGACGTTGTTTCAAGAGTCCCCAAGGGTCATCCAAGCACTCCAGAATGACTTCAGATGCTATTGCAAGCTCCAATGTAGTTAGGATCACCATTTGGCATGTTTCACCAACATTTTCATGATTTTTTTAGTTTCTAGAAACCCTTCACTTCAAAGGCCATTTACTATAGCCTGCGTTGCTCTGATCGAAAATCCAAGAAAACTTGCATTGTGCAACTTTTAATTTCCTTTCCAACGGTGAAAAAGTTAAGTCTCTAGCTCTTCTGGTTCAAAAGTTATGGCCATTTGAAATTTCACATTTTTTCGGGAAAAACAATTTGTTTTCGTCAAAACAAGCGCTCCAGAATGACTCCACACGATTTTTCAAGAGTCCCCAAGGGTCATCAAGCACTCCAGAATGACTTCAGACGTTGTTCCAAGAGTCCCAAGGGTCATCCATGCACTCCAGAATGACTTCAGACGTTGTTCTAAGAGTCCCCAAGGGTCATCCAAGCACTCCAGAATGACTTCAGATGCTATTGCAAGCTCCAATGTAGTTAGGATCACCATATGGCATGTTTCACCAACATTTTAATGTTTGTTTTAGTTTATAGAAACCTTCACTTCAAAGGCCATTTACTATATCCTGTGTTGCTCTGATCGAAAATCCAAGAAAATTTGCATTGTGCAACTTTTAATTTCCTTTCCAACGGTGAAAAAATTAAGTCTCTAGCTCTTCTGGTTCAAAAGTTATGGCCATTTGAAATTTCACATTTTTTCGGCAAAACATTTTTTTTCGTCAAAACAAGCGCTCCAGAATGACTCCACACGATTTTTCAAGAGTCCCCAAGGGTCATCCAAGCACTCCAGAATGACTTCAGACGTTGTTCCAAGAGTCCCAAGGGTCATCCATGCACTCCAGAATGACTTCAGACGTTGTTCTAAGAGTCCCCAAGGGTCATCCAAGCACTCCAGAATGACTTCAGATGCTATTGCAAGCTCCAATGTAGTTAGGATCACCATATGGCATGTTTCACCAACATTTTGTTTGTTTTAGTTTATAGAAACCCTTCACTTCAAAGGCCATTTACTATATCCTGTGTTGCTCTGATCGAAAATCCAAGAAAATTTGCATTGTGCAACTTTTAATTTCCTTTCCAACGGTGAAAAAATTAAGTCTCTAGCTCTTCTGGTTCAAAAGTTATGGCCATTTGAAATTTCACATTTTTTCGGCAAAACAATTTTTTTTCGTCAAAACAAGCGCTCCAGAATGACTCCACACGATTTTTCAAGAGTCCCCAAGGGTCATCCAAGCACTCCAGAATGACTTCAGACGTTGTTCCGAAGGTCCCCAAGGGTCATCCATGCACTCCAGAATGACTTCAGACGTTGTTCTAAGAGTCCCCAAGGGTCATCCAAGCACTCCAGAATGACTCCACACGTTGTTTCAAGTGTCTCCAAGGGTCATCCAAGCACTCCAGAATGACTTCAGACGTTGTTCCAAGTGTCTCCAAGGGTCATCCAAGTACTCCAGAATGATTTCAGACGTTGTTTCAAGAGTCCCCAAGGGTCATCCAAGCACTCCAGAATGACTTCAGACGTTGTTCCAAGAGTCCCAAAGGGTCATTCATGCACTCCAGAATGACTTCAGACGTTGTTCCAAGAGTCTCCAAGGATCATCCAAGCACTCCAGAATGACTTCTGACGTTGTTTCAAGAGTCCCCAAGGGTCATCCAAGCACTCCAGAATGACTTCAGACGTTGTTTCAAGAGTCACCAAGGGTAATCCAAGCACTCCAGAATGACTTCAGACGTGGTTTCAAGAGTCCCAAGGGTCATCCAAGCACTCCAGAATGACTTCAGACGAGTTCAAGAGTCCCCAAGGGTCATCCAAGCACTCCAGAATGACTTCAGACGTTGTTCCAAGAGTCCCCAAGGGTCATCCATGCACTCCAGAATGACTTCAGACGTTGTTTCAAGAGTCCCCAAGGGTCATCCAAGCACTCCAGAATGACTTCAGATGCTATTGCAAGCTCCAATGTAGTTAGGATCACCATTGGCATGTTTCACCAAATTTTCATGATTTTTTTAGTTTCTAGAAACCCTTCACTTCAAAGGCCATTTACTATAGCCTGCGTTGCTCTGATCGAAAATCCAAGAAAACTTGCATTGTGCAACTTTTAATTTCCTTTCCAACGGTGAAAAAGTTAAGTCTCTAGCTCTTCTGGTTCAAAAGTTATGGCCATTTGAAATTTCACATTTTTCGGAAAAACAATTTTTTTCGTCAAAACAAGCGCTCCAGAATGACTCCACACGATTTTTCAGAGTCCCCAAGGGTCATCCAAGCACTCCAGAATGACTTCAGACGTTGTTCCAAGAGTCCCAAGGGTCATCCATGCACTCCAGAATGACTTCAGACGTTGTTCTAAGAGTCCCCAAGGGTCATCCAAGCACTCCAGAATGACTTCAGATGCTATTGCAAGCTCCAATGTAGTTAGGATCACCATATGGCATGTTTCACCAACATTTTAATGTTTGTTTTAGTTTATAGAAACCCTTCACTTCAAAGGCCATTTACTATATCTGTGTTGCTCTGATCGAAAATCCAAGAAAATTGCATTGTGCAACTTTTAATTCCTTTCCAACGGTGAAAAAATTAAGTCTCTAGCTCTTCTGGTTCAAAAGTTATGGCCATTTGAAATTTCACATTTTTTCGGCAAAACAATTTTTTTCGTCAAAACAAGCGCTCCAGATGACTCCACACGATTTTTCAAGAGTCCCCAGGTCATCCAAGCACTCCAGAATGACTTCAGACGTTGTTCCGAAGGTCCCCAAGGGTCATCCATGCACTCCAGAATGACTTCAGACGTTGTTCTAAGAGTCCCCAAGGGTCATCCAAGCACTCCAGAATGACTCCACACGTTGTTTCAAGGTCTCCAAGGGTCATCCAAGCACTCCAGAATGACTTCAGACGTTGTTCCAAGTGTCTCCAAGGGTCATCCAAGTACTCCAGAATGATTTCAGACGTTGTTTCAAGAGTCCCCAAGGGTCATCCAAGCACTCCAGAATGACTTCAGACGTTGTTCCAAGAGTCCCAAAGGGTCATTCATGCACTCCAGAATGACTTCAGACGTTGTTCCAAGAGTCTCCAAGGATCATCCAAGCACTCCAGAATGACTTCTGACGTTGTTTCAAGAGTCCCCAAGGGTCATCCAAGCACTCCAGAATGACTTCAGATGCTATTGCAAGCTCCAATGTAGTTAGGATCACCATTTGGCATGTTTCACCAACATTTTCATGATTTTTTTAGTTTCTAGAAACCCTTCACTTCAAAGGCCATTTACTATAGCCTGCGTTGCTCTGATCGAAAATCCAAGAAAACTTGCATTGTGCAACTTTTAATTTCCTTTCCAACGGTGAAAAAGTTAAGTCTCTAGCTCTTCTGGTTCAAAAGTTATGGCCATTTGAAATTTCACATTTTTTCGGAAAAAAAATTTTTTTTCGTCAAAACAAGCGCTCCAGAATGACTCCACACGATTTTTCAAGAGTCCCCAAGGGTCATCCAAGCACTCCAGAATGACTTCAGACGTTGTTCCAAGAGTCCCCAAGGGTCATCCATGCACTCCAGAATGACTTCAGACGTTGTTCTAAGAGTCCCCAAGGGTCATCCAAGCACTCCAGAATGACTTCAGATGCTATTGCAAGCTCCAATGTAGTTAGGATCACCATATGGCATGTTTCACCAACATTTTAATGTTTGTTTTAGTTTATAGAAACCCTTCACTTCAAAGGCCATTTACTATATCCTGTGTTGCTCTGATCGAAAATCCAAGAAAATTTGCATTGTGCAACTTTTAATTTCCTTTCCAACGGTGAAAAAATTAAGTCTCTAGCTCTTCTGGTTCAAAAGTTATGGCCATTTGAAATTTCACATTTTTTCGGCAAAACAATTTTTTTTCGTCAAAACAAGCGCTCCAGAATGACTCCACACGATTTTTCAAGAGTCCCCAAGGGTCATCCAAGCACTCCAGAATGACTTCAGACGTTGTTCCGAAGGTCCCCAAGGGTCATCCATGCACTCCAGAATGACTTCAGACGTTGTTCTAAGAGTCCCAAGGGTCATCCAAGCACTCCAGAATGACTCCACACGTTGTTTCAAGTGTCTCCAAGGGTCATCCAAGCACTCCAGAATGACTTCAGACGTTGTTCCAAGTGTCTCCAAGGGTCATCCAAGTACTCCAGAATGATTTCAGACGTTGTTTCAAGAGTCCCCAAGGGTCATCCAAGCACTCCAGAATGACTTCAGACGTTGTTCCAAGAGTCCCAAAGGGTCATTCATGCACTCCAGAATGACTTCAGACGTTGTTCCAAGAGTCTCCAAGGATCATCCAAGCACTCCAGAATGACTTCTGACGTTGTTTCAAGAGTCCCCAAGGGTCATCCAAGCACTCCAGAATGACTTCAGATGCTATTGCAAGCTCCAATGTAGTTAGGATCACCATTTGGCATGTTTCACCAACATTTTCATGATTTTTTTAGTTTCTAGAAACCCTTCACTTCAAAGGCCATTTACTATAGCCTGCGTTGCTCTGATCGAAAATCCAAGAAAACTTGCATTGTGCAACTTTTAATTTCCTTTCCAACGGTGAAAAAATTAAGTCTCTAGCTCTTCTGGTTCAAAAGTTATGGCCATTTGAAATTTCACATTTTTTCGGAAAAACAATTTTTTTTCGTCAAAACAAGCGCTCCAGAATGACTCCACACGATTTTTCAAGAGTCCCCAAGGGTCATCCAAGCACTCCAGAATGACTTCAGACGTTGTTCCAAGAGTCCCCAAGGGTCATCCATGCACTCCAGAATGACTTCAGACGTTGTTCTAAGAGTCCCCAAGGGTCATCCAAGCACTCCAGAATGACTTCAGATGCTATTGCAAGCTCCAATGTAGTTAGGATCACCATATGGCATGTTTCACCAACATTTTAATGTTTGTTTTAGTTTATAGAAACCCTTCACTTCAAAGGCCATTTACTATATCCTGTGTTGCTCTGATCGAAAATCCAAGAAAATTTGCATTGTGCAACTTTTAATTTCCTTTCCAACGGTGAAAAAATTAAGTCTCTAGCTCTTCTGGTTCAAAAGTTATGGCCATTTGAAATTTCACATTTTTTCGGCAAAACAATTTTTTTTCGTCAAAACAAGCGCTCCAGAATGACTCCACACGATTTTTCAAGAGTCCCCAAGGGTCATCCAAGCACTCCAGAATGACTTCAGACGTTGTTCCAAGAGTCCCCAAGGGTCATCCATGCACTCCAGAATGACTTCAGACGTTGTTCTAAGAGTCCCCAAGGGTCATCCAAGCACTCCAGAATGACTTCAGATGCTATTGCAAGCTCCAATGTAGTTAGGATCACCATATGGCATGTTTCACCAACATTTTAATGTTTGTTTTAGTTTATAGAAACCCTTCACTTCAAAGGCCATTTACTATATCCTGTGTTGCTCTGATCGAAAATCCAAGAAAATTTGCATTGTGCAACTTTTAATTTCCTTTCCAACGGTGTGAAAAATTAAGTCTCTAGCTCTTCTGGTTCAAAAGTTATGGCCATTTGAAATTTCACATTTTTTCGGCAAAACAATTTTTTTTCGTCAAAACAAGCGCTCCAGAATGACTCCACACGATTTTTCAAGAGTCCCAAGGGTCATCCAAGCACTCCAGAATGACTTCAGACGTTGTTCCGAAGGTCCCCAAGGTCATCCATGCACTCCAGAATGACTTCAGACGTTGTTCTAAGAGTCCCCAAGGGTCATCCAAGCACTCCAGAATGACTCCACACGTTGTTTCAAGTGTCTCCAAGGGTCATCCAAGCACTCCAGAATGACTTCAGACGTTGTTCCAAGTGTCTCCAAGGTCATCCAAGTACTCCAGAATGATTTCAGACGTTGTTTCAAGAGTCCCCAAGGGTCATCCAAGCACTCCAGAATGACTTCAGACGTTGTTCCAAGAGTCCCAAAGGGTCATTCATGCACTCCAGAATGACTTCAGACGTTGTTCCAAGAGTCTCCAAGGAGCATCCAAGCACTCCAGAATGACTTCTGACGTTGTTTCAAGAGTCCCCAAGGGTCATCCAAGCACTCCAGAATGACTTCAGATGCTATTGCAAGCTCCAATGTAGTTAGGATCACCATTTGGCATGTTTCACCAACATTTTCATGATTTTTTTAGTTTCTAGAAACCCTTCACTTCAAAGGCCATTTACTATAGCCTGCGTTGCTCTGATCGAAAATCCAAGAAAACTTGCATTGTGCAACTTTTAATTTCCTTTCCAACGGTGAAAAATTAAGTCTCTAGCTCTTCTGGTTCAAAAGTTATGGCCATTTGAAATTTCACATTTTTTCGGAAAAACAATTTTTTTTCGTCAAACAAGCGCTCCAGAATGACTCCACACGATTTTTCAAGAGTCCCCAAGGGTCATCCAAGCACTCCAGAATGACTTCAGACGTTGTTCCAAGAGTCCCCAAGGGTCATCCATGCACTCCAGAATGACTTCAGACGTTGTTCTAAGAGTCCCCAAGGGTCATCCAAGCACTCCAGAATGACTTCAGATGCTATTGCAAGCTCCAATGTAGTTAGGATCACCATATGGCATGTTTCACCAACATTTTAATGTTTGTTTTAGTTTATAGAAACCCTTCACTTCAAAGGCCATTTACTATATCCTGTGTTGCTCTGATCGAAAATCCAAGAAAATTTGCATTGTGCAACTTTTAATTTCCTTTCCAACGGTGAAAAAAATTAAGTCTCTAGCTCTTCTGGTTCAAAAGTTATGGCCATTTGAAATTTCACATTTTTTTCGGCAAACAATTTTTTTTCGTCAAAACAAGCGCTCCAGAATGACTCCACACGATTTTTCAAGAGTCCCAAGGGTCATCCAAGCACTCCAGAATGACTTCAGACGTTGTTCCAAGAGTCCCCAAGGGTCATCCATGCACTCCAGAATGACTTCAGACGTTGTTCTAAGAGTCCCCAAGGGTCATCCAAGCACTCCAGAATGACTTCAGATGCTATTGCAAAGCTCCAATGTAGTTAGATCACCATATGGCCTGTTTCACCAACATTTTAATGTTTGTTTTAGTTTATAGAAACCCTTCCACTTCAAAGCCATTTACTATATCCTGTGTTGCTCTGATCGAAAATCCAAGAAAATTTGCATTGTGCAACTTTTAATTTCCTTTCCCACGGTGAAAAAATTAAGTCTCTAGCTCTTCTGTTCAAAAGTTATGGCCATTTGAAATTTCACATTTTTTCGGCAAAACAATTTTTTTTTTCGTCAAAACAAGCGCTCCAGAATGACTCCACCACGATTTTTCAAGAGTCCCCAAGGTCATCCAAGCACTCCAGAATGACTTCAGACGTTGTTCCGAAGGTCCCCAAGGGTCAATCCTGCACTCCAGAATGACTTCAGCACGTTGTTCTAAAGAGTCCCAAGGGTCATCCAAGCACTCCAGAATGACTCCACACGTTGTTTCAAGTGTCTCCAATGGTCATCCAAGCACTCCAGAATGACTTCAGACGTTGTTCCAATGTCTCCAGGGTCATCCAGTACTCCAGAATGATTTTCAGACGTTGTTTCAAGAGTCCCAAGGGTCATCCAAGCACTCCAGAATGACTTCAGACGTTGTTCCAAGAGTCCCAAAGGGTCATTCATGCACTCCAGATGACTTCAGACGTTGTTCCAAGAGTCTCCAAGGATCATCCAAGCACTCCAGAATGACTTCTGACGTTGTTTCAAGAGTACCCCAAGGGTCATCCAGCACTCCAGAATGACTTCAGATGCTATTGCAAGCTCCAATGTAGTTATGGATCACCATTTGGCATGTTTCACACCAACATTTTCATGATTTTTTTTAGTTTCTAGAAACCCTTCACTTCAAGGCCATTTACTATAGCCTGCGTTGCTCTGATCGAAAATCCAAGAAAACTTGCATTGTTCAACTTTTAATTTCCTTTCCAACGTTGAAAAATTAAGTCTCTAGCTCTTCTGGTTCAAACGTTATGGCCATTTGAAATTTCACATTTTTTCGGAAAAACAATTTTTTTTCGTCAAACAAGCGCTCCAAATGACTCCACACGATTTTTCAAGAGTCCCCAAGGGTCATCCAAGCACTCCAGAATGACTTCAGACGTTGTTCCAAGAGTCCCCCAAGGGTCATCCATGCACTCCAGAATGACTTCAGACGTTGTTCTAAGAGTCCCCAAGGGTCATCCAAGCACTCCAAATGACTTCAGATGCTATTGCAAGCTCCAATGTAGTTAGGATCACCATATGGCATGTTTCACCAACATTTTAATGTTTTTTTTAGTTTATAGAAACCCTTCACTTCAAAGGCCATTTACTATATCCTGTGTTGCTCTGATCGAAAATCCAAGAAAATTTGCATTGTGCAACTTTTAATTTCCTTTCCAACGGTGAAAAATTAAGTCTCTAGCTCTTCTGGTTCAAAATTTATGGCCATTTGAAATTTTCACATTTTTTCGGCAAAACAATTTTTTTTCGTCAAAACAAGCGCTCCAGAATGACTCCACACGATTTTTCAAGAGTCCCCAAGGGTCATCCAAGCACTCCAGAATGACTTCAACGTTTTTCCAAGAGTCCCCAAGGGTCATCCATGCACTCCAGAATGACTTCAGACGTTGTTCTAAGAGTCCCCAGGGTCATCCAAGCACTCCAGAATGACTTCAGATGCTATTGCAAGCTCCAATGTAGTTAGGATCACCATATGGCATGTTTCACCAACATTTTAATGTTTGTTTTAGTTTATAGAAACCCTTCACTTCAAAGGCCATTTACTATATCCTGTGTTGCTCTGATCGAAAATCCAGAAAATTTGCATTGTGCAACTTTTAATTTCCTTTCCAACGGTGAAAAATTAAGTCTCTAGCTCTTCTGGTTCAAAAGTTATGGCCCATTTGAAATTTCACATTTTTTCGGCAAAACATTTTTTTTCGTCAAAACAAGCGCTCCAGAATGACTCCACACGATTTTTCAAGAGTCCCCAAGGGTCATCCAAGCACTCCAGAATGACTTCAGACGTTGTTCCGAAGTCCCCAAGGTCATCCATGCCACTCCAGAATGACTTCAGACGTTGTTCTAAGAGTCCCCAAGGGTCATCCAAGCACTCCAGAATGACTCCACACGTTGTTTCACAAGTGTCTCCAAGGGTCATCCAAGCACTCCAGAATGACTTCAGACTTTGTTCCAAGTGTCTCCAAGGTCACCAGTACTCCAGAATGATTTCAGACGTTGTTTCAAGAGTCCCCAAGGTCATCCAAGCACTCCAGAATGACTTCAGACGTTGTTCCAAGAGTCCCAAAGGGTCATTCATGCACTCCAGAATGACTTCAGACGTTGTTCCAAGAGTCTCCAAGATCATCCAAGCACTCCAGAATGACTTTGACGTTTGTTTCAAGAGTCCCCAAGGGTCATCCAGCACTCCAGAATGACTTCAGATGCTATTGCAAGCTCCAATGTAGTTAGGATCACCATTTGGCATGTTTCACCAAATTTTCATGATTTTTTTAGTTTTCTAGAAACCCTTCACTTCAAAGGCCATTTACTCTAGCCTGCGTTGCTCTGATCGAAATCCAAGAAAACTCTGCATTGTGCAACTTTTAATTTCCTTTCCAACGGTGAAAAAATTAGTCTCTAGCTCTTCTCGTTCAAAGTTATGGCCATTTGAAATTTCCATTTTTTTCGGAAAAAACAATTTTTTTTCGTCAAAACAAGCGCTCCAGAATGACTCCACACGATTTTTCAAGAGTCCCCAAGGTCATCCAAGCACTCCAGAATGACTTCAGACGTTGTTCCAAGAGTCCCCAAGGTCATCCATGCACTCCAGAATGACTTCAGACGTTTTTCTAAGAGTCCCCAAGGTCATCCAAGCACTCCAAATGACTTCAGATGCTATTGCAAGCTCCAATGTAGTTAGGATCACCATATGGCATGTTTCACCACATTTTAATGTTTGTTTTAGTTTATAGAACCCTTCACTTCAAAGGCCATTTACTATATCCTGTGTTGCTCTGATCGAAAATCCAAGAAAATTTGCATTGTGCAACTTTTAATTTCCTTTCCAACGGTGAAAAAATTAAGTCTCTAGCTCTTCTGGTTCAAAAGTTATGGCCATTTGAAATTTCACATTTTTTTCGGCAAAACAATTTTTTTTTCGTCAAAACAAGCGCTCCAGAATGACTCCACAACGATTTTTCAAGAGTCCCCAAGGGTCATCCAAGCACTCCAGAATGACTTCAGACGTTGTTCCAAGAGTCCCCAAGGGTCATCCATGCACTCCAGAATGACTTCAGACGTTTTCTAAGAGTCCCCAAGGGTCATCCAAGCACTCCAGAATGACTTCAGAGCTATTGCAAGCTCAATGTAGTTAGGATCACCATATGGCATGTTTCAACCAACATTTTAAGTTTGTTTATTTTAGAAACCTTCACTTCAAAGGCCATTTACTATATCCTGTGTTGCTCTGATCGAAAATCCAAGAAAATTTGCATTGTGCAACTTTAATTTCCTTTCCAACGGTGAAAAAATTAAGTCTCTAGCTCTTCTGGTTCAAAAGTTATGGCCATTTGAAATTTCACATTTTTTTTTCGGCAAAACAATTTTTTTTCGTCAAAACAGCGCTCCAGAATGACTCCACAACGATTTTTCAAGAGTCCCCAAGGTCATCCAAGCACTCCAGAATGACTTCAACGTTGTTCCGAAGGTCCCAAGGGTCATCCATGCACTCCAGAATGACTTCACTACGTTGTTCTAAGAGTCCCCAGGGTCATCCAAGCACTCCAGATGACTCCACACGTTGTTTCAATGTTCTCCAAGGGTCATCCAAGCACTCCAGAATGACTTCAGACGTTGTTCCAAGTGTCTCCAAGGGTCATCCAAGTACTCCAGAATGATTTCAGACTTTGTTTCAAGAGTCCCCAAGGTCATCCAAGCACTCCAGAATGCTTCAGACGTTGTTCCAAGAGTCCCAAAAGGTCATTCATGCACTCCAGAATGACTTCAGACGTTGTTCCAAGAGTCTCCAAGGATCATCCAAGCACTCCAGAATGACTTCTGACGTTGTTTCAAGAGTCCCCAAGGTCATCCAAGCACTCCAAATGACTTCAGATGCTATTGCAAGCTCCAATGTAGTTAGGATCACCATTTGGCATGTTTCACCAACATTTTCATGATTTTTTTAGTTTCTAGAAACCCTTCACTTCAAAGGCCATTTACTATAGCCTGCGTTGCTCTGATCGAAATCCAAGAAAACTTGCATTGTGCAACTTTTAATTTCCTTTCCAACGGTGAAAAAGTTAGTCCTAGCTCTTCTGGTTCAAAAGTTATGGCCATTTGAAATTACATTTTTCCGGAAAAACAATTTGTTTCGTCAAACAAGCGCTCCAGAATGACTCCACACGATTTTTCAAGAGTCCCCAAGGGTCATCCAAGCACTCCAGAATGACTTCAGACGTTGTTCCAAGAGTCCCCAAGGGTCATCCATGCCACTCCAGAATGACTTCAGACGTTGTTCTAAGAGTCCCCAAGGGTCATCCAAGCACTCCAGAATGACTTCAGATGCTATTGCAAGCTCCAATGTAGTTAGATCACCATATGGCATGTTTCACCCCAACATTTTAATGTTTGTTTTAGTTTATAGAAACCCTTCACTTCAAAGGCCATTTACTATACCTGTGTTGCTCTGATCGAAATCCAAGAAAATTTGCATTGTGCACTTTTAATTTCCTTTCCAACGGTGAAAAAATTAAGTCTCTAGCTCTTCTGGTTCAAAAGTTATGGCCATTTGAAATTTCACATTTTTTTTTTCGGCAAAACATTTTTTTTCGTCAAAACAGCGCTCCAGAATGACTCCACACGATTTTCAAGAGTCCCCAAGGGTCATCCAAGCACTCCAGAATGACTTCAGACGTTGTTCCAAGAGTCCCCAAGGGTCATCCATGCACTCCAGAATGACTTCAGACGTTGTTCTAAGAGTCCCCAAGGGTCATCCAAGCACTCCAGAATGACTTCAGATGCTATTGCAAGCTCCAATGTAGTTAGGATCACCATATGGCATGTTTCACACAACATTTTAATGTTTTTTTTAGTTTATAGAAACCCTTCACTTCAAAGGCATTTACTATATCCTGTGTTGCTCTGATCGAAAATCCAAGAAAATTTGCATTGTGCAACTTTTAATTTCCTTTCCAACGGTGAAAAAATTAAGTCTCTAGCTCTTCTGGTTCAAAAGTTATGGCCATTTGAAATTTCACATTTTTTTCGGCAAAACAATTTTTTTCGGTCAAAAAAAGCGCTCCAGAATGACTCCACACGATTTTCAAGAGTCCCCAAGGGTCATCCAAGCACTCCAGAATGACTTCAGACGTTGTTCCGAAGGTCCCCAAGGGTCATCCATGCACTCCAGAATGACTTCAGACGTTGTTCTAAGAGTCCCCAAGGGTCATCCAAGCACTCCAGAATGACTCCACACGTTGTTTCAAGTGTCTCCAAGGGTCATCCAGCACTCCAGAATGACTTCAGACGTTGTTCCAAGTGTCCTCCAAGGGTCATCCAAGTACTCCAGAATGATTTCAGACGTTTGTTTAAGAGTCCCCAAGGGTCATCCAAGCACTCCAGAATGACTTCAGACGTTGTTCCAAGAGTCCCAAAGGTCATTCATGCACTCCAGAATGACTTCAGACGTTGTTCCAAGAGTCTCCAAGATCATCCAAGCACTCCAGAATGACTTCTGACGTTGTTTCAAGAGTCCCCAAGGGTCATCCAAGCACTCCAGAATGACTTCAGACGTTTGTTCAAGAGTCCCCAAGGTCATCCAAGCACTCCAGAATGACTTCAGACGTTGTTTCAGAGTCCCCAAGGGTCATCCAAGCACTCCAAATGACTTCAGACGTTGTTCCAAGAGTCCCCAAGGTCATCCAAGCACTCCAGAATGACTTCAGACGTTTTGTTCCAAGAGTCCCCAAGGGTCATCCATGCACTCCAGAATGATTTCAGACGTTGTTTCAAGAGTCCCCAAGGGTCATCCAAGCACTCCAGAATGACTTCAGATGCTATTGCAAGCTCCAATGTAGTTAGGATCACCATTTGGCATGTTTCACCAACATTTTCATGATTTTTTTTAGTTTCTAGAACCCTTCACTTCAAAGGCCATTTACTATAGCCTGCGTTGCTCTGATCGAAAATCCAAGAAAACTTGCATTGTGCAACTTTTAATTTCCTTTCCAACGGTGAAAAAGTTAAGTCTCTAGCTCTTCTGGTTCAAAAGTTATGGCCATTTGAAATTTCACATTTTTTCGGAAAAAACAATTTTTTTTCGTCAAAACAAGCGCTCCAGAATGACTCCACACGATTTTTCAAGAGTCCCCAAGGGTCATCCAAGCACTCCAGAATGACTTCAGACGTTGTTCCAAGAGTCCCCAAGGGTCATCCATGCACTCCAGAATGACTTCAGACGTTGTTCTAAGAGTCCCCAAGGTCATCCAAGCACTCCAGAATGACTTCAGATGCTATTGCAAGCTCCATGTAGTTAGGATCACCATATGGCATGTTTCACCAACATTTTAATGTTTTGTTTTAGTTTATAGAAACCCTTCACTTCAAAGGCCATTTACTATATCCTGTTTTGCTCTGATCGAAAATCCAAGAAAATTTGCATTGTGCAACTTTTAATTTCCTTTCCAACGGTGAAAAAATTAAGTCTCTAGCTCTTCTGGTTCAAAAGTTATGGCCATTTGAAATTTCACATTTTTTTTCGGCAAAACAATTTTTTTTCGTCAAAACAAGCGCTCCAGAATGACTCCACACGATTTTTCAAGAGTCCCCAAGGTCATCCAAGCACTCCAGAATGACTTCAGACGTTGTTCCAAGAGTCCCCAAGGGTCATCCATGCACTCCAGAATGACTTCAGACGTTGTTCTAAGAGTCCCCAAGGGTCATCCAAGCACTCCAGAATGACTTCAGATGCTATTGCAAGCTCCAATGTAGTTAGGATCACCATATGGCATGTTTCACCAACATTTTAATGTTTGTTTTAGTTTATAGAAACCCTTCACTTCAAAGGCCATTTACTATATCCTGTGTTGCTCTGATCGAAAATCCAAGAAAATTTGCATTGTGCAACTTTTAATTTCCTTTCCAACGGTGAAAAAATTAAGTCTCTAGCTCTTCTGGTTCAAAAGTTATGGCCATTTGAAATTTCACATTTTCGGCAAAACAATTTTTTTTCGTCAAAACAAGCGCTCCAGAATGACTCCACACGATTTTTCAAGAGTCCCCAAGGGTCATCCAAGCACTCCAGAATGACTTCAGACGTTGTTCCGAAGGTCCCAAGGGTCATCCATGCACTCCAGAATGACTTCAGACGTTTCTAAGAGTCCCCAAGGGTCATCCAAGCACTCCAGAATGACTCCACACGTTGTTTCAAGTGTCTCCAAGGGTCATCCAAGCACTCCAGAATGACTTCAGACGTTGTTCCAAGTGTCTCCAAGGGTCATCCAAGTACTCCAGAATGATTTCAGACGTTGTTTCAAGAGTCCCCAAGGGTCATCCAAGCACTCCAGAATGACTTCAGACGTTGTTCCAAGAGTCCCAAAGGGTCATTCATGCACTCCAGAATGACTTCAGACGTTGTTCCAAGAGTCTCCAAGGATCATCCAAGCACTCCAGAATGACTTCTGACGTTGTTTCAAGAGTCCCCAAGGGTCATCCAAGCACTCCAGAATGACTTCAGACGTTGTTCCAAGAGTCCCCAAGGGTCATCCATGCACTCCAGAATGACTTCAGACGTTGTTCTAAGAGTCCCCAAGGGTCATCCAAGCACTCCAGAATGACTTCAGATGCTATTGCAAGCTCCAATGTAGTTAGGATCACCATATGGCATGTTTCACCAACATTTTAATGTTTGTTTTAGTTTATAGAAACCCTTCACTTCAAAGGCCATTTACTATATCCTGTGTTGCTCTGATCGAAAATCCAAGACAATTTGCATTGTGCAACTTTTAATTTCCTTTCCAACGGTGAAAAAATTAAGTCTCTAGCTCTTCTGGTTCAAAAGTTATGGCCATTTGAAATTTCACATTTTTTCGGCAAAACAATTTTTTTTCGTCAAAACAAGCGCTCCAGAATGACTCCACACGATTTTTCAAGAGTCCCCAAGGGTCATCCAAGCACTCCAGAATGACTTCAGACGTTGTTCCGAAGGTCCCCAAGGGTCATCCATGCACTCCAGAATGACTTCAGACGTTGTTCTAAGAGTCCCCAAGGGTCATCCAAGCACTCCAGAATGACTCCACACGTTGTTTCAAGTGTCTCCAAGGGTCATCCAAGCACTCCAGAATGACTTCAGACGTTGTTCCAAGTGTCTCCAAGGGTCATCCAAGTACTCCAGAATGATTTCAGACGTTGTTTCAAGAGTCCCCAAGGTCATCCAAGCACTCCAGAATGACTTCAGACGTTGTTCCAAGAGTCCCAAAGGGTCATTCATGCACTCCAGAATGACTTCAGACGTTGTTCCAAGAGTCTCCAAGGATCATCCAAGCACTCCAGAATGACTTCTGACGTTGTTTCAAGAGTCCCCAGGGTCATCCAAGCACTCCAGAATGACTTCAGATGCTATTGCAACTCCAAGTAGTTAGGATCACCATTTGGCATGTTTCACCAACATTTTCATGATTTTTTTAGTTTCTAGAAACCCTTCACTTCAAAGGCCATTTACTATAGCCTGCGTTGCTCTGATCGAAAATCCAAGAAAACTTGCATTGTGCAACTTTTATTTCCTTTCCAACGGTGAAAAAATTAAGTCTCTAGCTCTTCTGGTTCAAAAGTTATGGCCATTTGAAATTTCACATTTTTTCGGAAAAACAATTTTTTTTCGTCAAAACAAGCGCTCCAGAATGACTCCACACGATTTTTCAAGAGTCCCCAAGGGTCATCCAAGCACTCCAGAATGACTTCAGACGTTGTTCCAAGAGTCCCCAAGGGTCATCCATGCACTCCAGAATGACTTCAGACGTTGTTCTAAGAGTCCCCAAGGGTCATCCAAGCACTCCAGAATGACTTCAGACGTTGTTCCAAGAGTCCCAAAGGGTCATTCATGCACTCCAGAATGACTTCAGACGTTGTTCCAAGAGTCTCCAAGGATCATCCAAGCACTCCAGAATGACTTCTGACGTTGTTTCAAGAGTCCCCAAGGGTCATCCAAGCACTCCAGAATGACTTCAGATGCTATTGCAAGCTCCAATGTAGTTAGGATCACCATTTGGCATGTTTCACCAACATTTTCATGATTTTTTTAGTTTCTAGAAACCCTTCACTTCAAAGGCCATTTACTATAGCCTGCGTTGCTCTGATCGAAAATCCAAGAAAACTTGCATTGTGCAACTTTTAATTTCCTTTCCAACGGTGAAAAAATTAAGTCTCTAGCTCTTCTGGTTCAAAAGTTATGGCCATTTGAAATTTCACATTTTTTCGGAAAAAACAATTTTTTTTCGTCAAAACAAGCGCTCCAGAATGACTCCACACGATTTTTCAAGAGTCCCCAAGGGTCATCCAAGCACTCCAGAATGACTTCAGACGTTGTTCCAAGAGTCCCCAAGGGTCATCCAAGCACTCCAGAATGACTTCAGATGCTATTGCAAGCTCCAATGTAGTTAGGATCACCATATGGATGTTTCACCAACATTTTAATGTTTGTTTTAGTTTATAGAAACCCTTCACTTCAAAGGCCATTTACTATATCCTGTGTTGCTCTGATCGAAAATCCAAGAAAATTTGCATTGTGCAACTTTTAATTTCCTTTCCAACGGTGAAAAAATTAAGTCTCTAGCTCTTCTGGTTCAAAAGTTATGGCCATTTGAAATTTCACATTTTTTTCGGCAAAACAATTTTTTTTCGTCAAACAAGCGCTCCAGAATGACTCCACACGATTTTTCAAGAGTCCCCAAGGGTCATCCAAGCACTCCAGAATGACTTCAGACGTTGTTCCAAGAGTCCCCAAGGGTCTCCATGCACTCCAGAATGACTTCAGACGTTGTTCTAAGAGTCCCCAAGGGTCATCCAAGCACTCCAGAATGACTTCAGATGCTATTGCAAGCTCCAATGTAGTTAGGATCACCATATGGCATGTTTCACCCACATTTTAATGTTTGTTTTAGTTTATAGAAACCCTTCACTTCAAAGGCCATTTACTATATCCTGTGTTGCTCTGATCGAAAATCCAAGAAGATTTGCATTGTGCAACTTTTAATTTCCTTTCCAACGGTGAAAAAATTAAGTCTCTAGCTCTTCTGGTTCAAAAGTTATGGCCATTTGAAATTTCACATTTTTTTCGGCAAAACATTTTTTTTTCGTCAAAACAAGCGCTCCAGAATGACTCCACACGATTTTTCAAGAGTCCCCAAGGGTCATCCAAGCACTCCAGAATGACTTCAGACGTTGTTCCGAAGGTCCCCAAGGGTCATCCATGCACTCCAGAATGACTTCAGACGTTGTTCTAAGAGTCCCCAAGGGTCATCCAAGCACTCCAGAATGACTCCACACGTTGTTTCAAGTGTCTCCAAGGGTCATCCAAGCACTCCAGAATGACTTCAGACTTGTTCCAAGTGTCTCCAAGGGTCATCCAAGTACTCCAGAATGATTTCAGACGTTGTTTCAAGAGTCCCCAAGGGTCATCCAAGCACTCCAGAATGACTTCAGACGTTGTTCCAAGAGTCCCAAAGGGTCATTCATGCACTCCAGAATGACTTCAGACGTTGTTCCAAGAGTCTCCAAGGATCATCCAAGCACTCCAGAATGACTTCTGACGTTGTTTCAAGAGTCCCCAAGGTCATCCAAGCACTCCAGAATGACTTCAGATGCTATTGCAAGCTCCAATGTAGTTAGGATCACCATTTGGCATGTTTCACCAACATTTTCATGATTTTTTTAGTTTCTAGAAACCCTTCACTTCAAAGGCCATTTACTATAGCCTGCGTTGCTCTGATCGAAAATCCAAGAAAACTTGCATTGTGCAACTTTTAATTTCCTTTCCAACGGTGAAAAGTTAAGTCTCTAGCTCTTCTGGTTCAAAGTTATGGCCATTTGAAATTTCACATTTTTTTCGGAAAAACAATTTTTTTTCGTCAAAACAAGCGCTCCAGAATGACTCCACACGATTTTTCAAGAGTCCCCAAGGGTCATCCAAGCACTCCAGAATGACTTCAGACGTTGTTCCAAGAGTCCCCAAGGGTCATCCATGCACTCCAGAATGACTTCAGACGTTGTTCTAAGAGTCCCCAAGGGTCATCCAAGCACTCCAGATGACTTCAGATGCTATTGCAAGCTCCAATGTAGTTAGGATCACCATATGGCATGTTTCACCAACATTTTAATGTTTGTTTTAGTTTATAGAAACCCTTCACTTCAAAGGCCATTTACTATATCCTGTGTTGCTCTGATCGAAAATCCAAGAAAATTTGCATTGTGCAACTTTTAATTTCCTTTCCAACGGTGAAAAAATTAAGTCTCTAGCTCTTCTGGTTCAAAAGTTATGGCCATTTGAAATTTCACATTTTTTCGGCAAAACAATTTTTTTTCGTCAAAACAAGCGCTCCAGAATGACTCCACACGATTTTTCAAGAGTCCCCAAGGGTCATCCAAGCACTCCAGAATGACTTCAGACGTTGTTCCAAGAGTCCCCAAGGGTCATCCATGCACTCCAGAATGACTTCAGACGTTGTTCTAAGAGTCCCCAAGGGTCATCCAAGCACTCCAGAATGACTTCAGATGCTATTGCAAGCTCCAATGTAGTTAGGATCACCATATGGCATGTTTCAACCAACATTTTAATGTTTGTTTTAGTTTATAGAAACCCTTCACTTCAAAGGCCATTTACTATATCCTGTGTTGCTCTGATCGAAAATCCAAGAAAATTTGCATTGTGCAACTTTTAATTTCCTTTCCAACGGTGAAAAATTAAGTCTCTAGCTCTTCTGGTTCAAAAGTTATGGCCATTTGAAATTTCACATTTTTTCGGCAAAACAATTTTTTTTCGTCAAAACAAGCGCTCCAGAATGACTCCACACGATTTTTCAAGAGTCCCCAAGGGTCATCCAAGCACTCCAGAATGACTTCAGACGTTGTTCCGAAGGTCCCCAAGGGTCATCCATGCACTCCAGAATGACTTCAGACGTTGTTCTAAGAGTCCCCAAGGTCATCCAAGCACTCCAGAATGACTCCACACGTTGTTTCAAGTGTCTCCAAGGGTCATCCAAGCACTCCAGAATGACTTCAGACGTTGTTCCAAGTGTCTCCAAGGGTCATCCAAGTACTCCAGAATGATTTCAGACGTTGTTTCAAGAGTCCCCAGGGTCATCCAAGCACTCCAGAATGACTTCAGACGTTGTTCCAAGAGTCCCAAAGGGTCATTCATGCACTCCAGAATGACTTCAGACGTTGTTCCAAGAGTCTCCAAGGATCATCCAAGCACTCCAGAATGACTTCTGACGTTGTTTCAAGAGTCCCCAAGGGTCATCCAAGCACTCCAGAATGACTTCAGATGCTATTGCAAGCTCCAATGTAGTTAGGATCACCATTTGGCATGTTTCACCAACATTTTCATGATTTTTTTAGTTTATAGAAACCCTTCACTTCAAAGGCCATTTACTATATCCTGTGTTGCTCTGATCGAAAATCCAAGGAAATTTGCATTGTGCAACTTTTAATTTCCTTTCCAACGGTGAAAAAATTAAGTCTCTAGCTCTTCTGGTTCAAAAGTTATGGCCATTTGAAATTTCACATTTTTTCGGCAAAACAATTTTTTTTCGTCAAAACAAGCGCTCCAGAATGACTCCACACGATTTTTCAAGAGTCCCCAAGGGTCATCCAAGCACTCCAGAATGACTTCAGACGTTTTCCAAGAGTCCCCAAGGGTCATCCATGCACTCCAGAATGACTTCAGACGTTGTTCTAAGAGTCCCCAAGGGTCATCCAAGCACTCCAGAATGACTTCAGACGTTGTTCCAAGAGTCCCAAGGGTCATTCATGCACTCCAGAATGACTTCAGACGTTGTTCCAAGAGTCTCCAAGGGTCATCCAAGTACTCCAGAATGATTTCAGACGTTGTTTCAAGAGTCCCCAAGGGTCATCCAAGCACTCCAGAATGACTTCAGACGTTGTTCCAAGAGTCCCCAAGGGTCATTCATGCACTCCAGAATGACTTCAGACGTTGTTCCAAGAGTCTCCAAGGATCATCCAAGCACTCCAGAATGACTTCTGACGTTGTTTCAAGAGTCCCCAAGGGTCATCCAAGCACTCCAGAATGACTTCAGATGCTATTGCAAGCTCCAATGTAGTTAGGATCACCATTTGGCATGTTTCACCAACATTTTCATGATTTTTTTAGTTTATAGAAACCCTTCACTTCAAAGGCCATTTACTATATCCTGTGTTGCTCTGATCGAAAATCCAAGAAAATTTGCATTGTGCAACTTTTAATTTCCTTTCCAACGGTGAAAAAATTAAGTCTCTAGCTCTTCTGGTTCAAAAGTTATGGCCATTTGAAATTTCACATTTTTTCGGCAAAACAATTTTTTTTCGTCAAAACAAGCGCTCCAGAATGACTCCACACGATTTTTCAAGAGTCCCCAAGGGTCATCCAAGCACTCCAGAATGACTTCAGACGTTGTTCCAAGAGTCCCCAAGGGTCATCCATGCACTCCAGAATGACTTCAGACGTTGTTCTAAGAGTCCCCAAGGGTCATCCAAGCACTCCAGAATGACTTCAGATGCTATTGCAAGCTCCAATGTAGTTAGGATCACCATATGGCATGTTTCACCAACATTTTAATGTTTGTTTTAGTTTATAGAAACCCTTCACTTCAAAGGCCATTTACTATATCCTGTGTTGCTCTGATCGAAAATCCAAGAAAATTTGCATTGTGCAACTTTTAATTTCCTTTCCAACGGTGAAAAAATTAAGTCTCTAGCTCTTCTGGTTCAAAAGTTATGGCCATTTGAAATTTCACATTTTTTCGGCAAAACAATTTTTTTTCGTCAAAACAAGCGCTCCAGAATGACTCCACACGATTTTTCAAGAGTCCCCAAGGGTCATCCAAGCACTCCAGAATGACTTCAGACGTTGTTCCGAAGGTCCCCAAGGGTCATCCATGCACTCCAGAATGACTTCAGACGTTGTTCTAAGAGTCCCCAAGGGTCATCCAAGCACTCCAGAATGACTCCACACGTTGTTTCAAGTGTCTCCAAGGGTCATCCAAGCACTCCAGAATGACTTCAGACGTTGTTCCAAGTGTCTCCAAGGGTCATCCAAGTACTCCAGAATGATTTCAGACGTTGTTTCAAGAGTCCCCAAGGGTCATCCAAGCACTCCAGAATGACTTCAGACGTTGTTCCAAGAGTCCCAAAGGGTCATTCATGCACTCCAGAATGACTTCAGACGTTGTTCCAAGAGTCTCCAAGGATCATCCAAGCACTCCAGAATGACTTCTGACGTTGTTTCAAGAGTCCCCAAGGGTCATCCAAGCACTCCAGAATGACTTCAGATGCTATTGCAAGCTCCAATGTAGTTAGGATCACCATTTGGCATGTTTCACCAACATTTTCATGATTTTTTTAGTTTCTAGAAACCCTTCACTTCAAAGGCCATTTACTATAGCCTGCGTTGCTCTGATCGAAAATCCAAGAAAACTTGCATTGTGCAACTTTTAATTTCCTTTCCAACGGTGAAAAAGTTAAGTCTCTAGCTCTTCTGGTTCAAAAGTTATGGCCATTTGAAATTTCACATTTTTTCGGAAAAACAATTTTTTTTCGTCAAAACAAGCGCTCCAGAATGACTCCACACGATTTTTCAAGAGTCCCCAAGGGTCATCCAAGCACTCCAGAATGACTTCAGACGTTGTTCCAAGAGTCCCCAAGGGTCATCCATGCACTCCAGAATGACTTCAGACGTTGTTCTAAGAGTCCCCAAGGGTCATCCAAGCACTCCAGAATGACTTCAGATGCTATTGCAAGCTCCAATGTAGTTAGGATCACCATATGGCATGTTTCACCAACATTTTAATGTTTGTTTTAGTTTATAGAAACCCTTCACTTCAAAGGCCATTTACTATATCCTGTGTTGCTCTGATCGAAAATCCAAGAAAATTTGCATTGTGCAACTTTTAATTTCCTTTCCAACGGTGAAAAAATTAAGTCTCTAGCTCTTCTGGTTCAAAAGTTATGGCCATTTGAAATTTCACATTTTTTCGGCAAAACAATTTTTTTTCGTCAAACAAGCGCTCCAGAATGACTCCACACGATTTTTCAAGAGTCCCCAAGGGTCATCCAAGCACTCCAGAATGACTTCAGACGTTGTTCCAAGAGTCCCCAAGGGTCATCCATGCACTCCAGAATGACTTCAGACGTTGTTCTAAGAGTCCCCAAGGGTCATCCAAGCACTCCAGAATGACTTCAGATGCTATTGCAAGCTCCAATGTAGTTAGGATCACCATATGGCATGTTTCACCAACATTTTAATGTTTGTTTTAGTTTATAGAAACCCTTCACTTCAAAGGCCATTTACTATATCCTGTGTTGCTCTGATCGAAAATCCAAGAAAATTTGCATTGTGCAACTTTTAATTTCCTTTCCAACGGTGAAAAAATTAAGTCTCTAGCTCTTCTGGTTCAAAAGTTATGGCCATTTGAAATTTCACATTTTTTTCGGCAAAACAATTTTTTTTTCGTCAAAACAAGCGCTCCAGAATGACTCCACACGATTTTTCAAGAGTCCCCAAGGGTCATCCAAGCACTCCAGAATGACTTCAGACGTTGTTCCGAAGGTCCCCAAGGGTCATCCATGCACTCCAGAATGACTTCAGACGTTGTTCTAAGAGTCCCCAAGGGTCATCCAAGCACTCCAGAATGACTCCACACGTTGTTTCAAGTGTCTCCAAGGGTCATCCAAGCACTCCAGAATGACTTCAGACGTTGTTCCAAGTGTCTCCAAGGGTCATCCAAGTACTCCAGAATGATTTCAGACGTTGTTTCAAGAGTCCCCAAGGGTCATCCAAGCACTCCAGAATGACTTCAGACGTTGTTCCAAGAGTCCCAAAGGGTCATTCATGCACTCCAGAATGACTTCAGACGTTGTTCCAAGAGTCTCCAAGGATCATCCAAGCACTCCAGAATGACTTCTGACGTTGTTTCAAGAGTCCCCAAGGGTCATCCAAGCACTCCAGAATGACTTCAGATGCTATTGCAAGCTCCAATGTAGTTAGGATCACCATTTGGCATGTTTCACCAACATTTTCATGATTTTTTTAGTTTCTAGAAACCCTTCACTTCAAAGGCCATTTACTATAGCCTGCGTTGCTCTGATCGAAAATCCAAGAAAACTTGCATTGTGCAACTTTTAATTTCCTTTCCAACGGTGAAAAGTTAAGTCTCTAGCTCTTCTGGTTCAAAAGTTATGGCCATTTGAAATTTCACATTTTTTCGGAAAAACAATTTTTTTTCGTCAAAACAAGCGCTCCAGAATGACTCCACACGATTTTTCAAGAGTCCCCAAGGGTCATCCAAGCACTCCAGAATGACTTCAGACGTTGTTCCAAGAGTCCCCAAGGGTCATCCATGCACTCCAGAATGACTTCAGACGTTGTTCTAAGAGTCCCCAAGGGTCATCCAAGCACTCCAGAATGACTTCAGATGCTATTGCAAGCTCCAATGTAGTTAGGATCACCATATGGCATGTTTCACCAACATTTTAATGTTTGTTTTAGTTTATAGAAACCCTTCACTTCAAAGGCCATTTACTATATCCTGTGTTGCTCTGATCGAAAATCCAAGAAAATTTGCATTGTGCAACTTTTAATTTCCTTTCCAACGGTGAAAAAATTAAGTCTCTAGCTCTTCTGGTTCAAAAGTTATGGCCATTTGAAATTTCACATTTTTTCGGCAAAACAATTTTTTTTTCGTCAAAACAAGCGCTCCAGAATGACTCCACACGATTTTTCAAGAGTCCCCAAGGGTCATCCAAGCACTCCAGAATGACTTCAGACGTTGTTCCAAGAGTCCCCAAGGGTCATCCATGCACTCCAGAATGACTTCAGACGTTGTTCTAAGAGTCCCCAAGGGTCATCCAAGCACTCCAGAATGACTTCAGATGCTATTGCAAGCTCCAATGTAGTTAGGATCACCATATGGCATGTTTCACCAACATTTTAATGTTTGTTTTAGTTTATAGAAACCCTTCACTTCAAAGGCCATTTACTATATCCTGTGTTGCTCTGATCGAAAATCCAAGAAAATTTGCATTGTGCAACTTTTAATTTCCTTTCCAACGGTGAAAAATTAAGTCTCTAGCTCTTCTGGTTCAAAAGTTATGGCCATTTGAAATTTCACATTTTTTCGGCAAAACAATTTTTTTTCGTCAAAACAAGCGCTCCAGAATGACTCCACACGATTTTTCAAGAGTCCCCAGGGTCATCCAAGCACTCCAGAATGACTTCAGACGTTGTTCCGAAGGTCCCCAAGGGTCATCCATGCACTCCAGAATGACTTCAGACGTTGTTCTAAGAGTCCCCAAGGGTCATCCAAGCACTCCAGAATGACTCCACACGTTGTTTCAAGTGTCTCCAAGGGTCATCCAAGCACTCCAGAATGACTTCAGACGTTGTTCCAAGTGTCTCCAAGGGTCATCCAAGTACTCCAGAATGATTTCAGACGTTGTTTCAAGAGTCCCCAAGGGTCATCCAAGCACTCCAGAATGACTTCAGACGTTGTTCCAAGAGTCCCAAAGGGTCATTCATGCACTCCAGAATGACTTCAGACGTTGTTCCAAGAGTCTCCAAGGATCATCCAAGCACTCCAGAATGACTTCTGACGTTGTTTCAAGAGTCCCCAAGGGTCATCCAAGCACTCCAGAATGACTTCAGATGCTATTGCAAGCTCCAATGTAGTTAGGATCACCATTTGGCATGTTTCACCAACATTTTCATGATTTTTTTAGTTTCTAGAAACCCTTCACTTCAAAGGCCATTTACTATAGCCTGCGTTGCTCTGATCGAAAATCCAAGAAAACTTGCATTGTGCAACTTTTAATTTCCTTTCCAACGGTGAAAAAATTAAGTCTCTAGCTCTTCTGGTTCAAAAGTTATGGCCATTTGAAATTTCACATTTTTTTCGGAAAAACAATTTTTTTTCGTCAAACAAGCGCTCCAGAATGACTCCACACGATTTTTCAAGAGTCCCCAAGGGTCATCCAAGCACTCCAGAATGACTTCAGACGTTGTTCCAAGAGTCCCCAAGGGTCATCCATGCACTCCAGAATGACTTCAGACGTTGTTCTAAGAGTCCCCCAGGGTCATCCAAGCACTCCAGAATGACTTCAGATGCTATTGCAAGCTCCAATGTAGTTAGGATCACCATATGGCATGTTTCACCAACATTTTAATGTTTGTTTTAGTTTATAGAAACCCTTCACTTCAAAGGCCATTTACTATATCCTGTGTTGCTCTGATCGAAAATCCAAGAAAATTTGCATTGTGCAACTTTTAATTTCCTTTCCAACGGTGAAAAAATTAAGTCTCTAGCTCTTCTGGTTCAAAAGTTATGGCCATTTGAAATTTCACATTTTTTCGGCAAAACAATTTTTTTTCGTCAAAACAAGCGCTCCAGAATGACTCCACACGATTTTTCAAGAGTCCCCAAGGGTCATCCAAGCACTCCAGAATGACTTCAGACGTTGTTCCAAGAGTCCCCAAGGGTCATCCATGCACTCCAGAATGACTTCAGACGTTGTTCTAAGAGTCCCCAAGGGTCATCCAAGCACTCCAGAATGACTTCAGATGCTATTGCAAGCTCCAATGTAGTTAGGATCACCATATGGCATGTTTCACCAACATTTTAATGTTTGTTTTAGTTTATAGAACCCTTCACTTCAAAGGCCATTTACTATATCCTGTGTTGCTCTGATCGAAAATCCAAGAAAATTTGCATTGTGCAACTTTTAATTTCCTTTCCAACGGTGAAAAAATTAAGTCTCTAGCTCTTCTGGTTCAAAAGTTATGGCCATTTGAAATTTCACATTTTTTCGGCAAAACAATTTTTTTTCGTCAAAACAAGCGCTCCAGAATGACTCCACACGATTTTTCAAGAGTCCCCAAGGGTCATCCAAGCACTCCAGAATGACTTCAGACGTTGTTCCGAAGGTCCCCAAGGGTCATCCATGCACTCCAGAATGACTTCAGACGTTGTTCTAAGAGTCCCCAAGGGTCATCCAAGCACTCCAGAATGACTCCACACGTTGTTTCAAGTGTCTCCAAGGGTCATCCAAGCACTCCAGAATGACTTCAGACGTTGTTCCAAGTGTCTCCAAGGGTCATCCAAGTACTCCAGAATGATTTCAGACGTTGTTTCAAGAGTCCCCAAGGGTCATCCAAGCACTCCAGAATGACTTCAGACGTTGTTCCAAGAGTCCCAAAGGGTCATTCATGCACTCCAGAATGACTTCAGACGTTGTTCCAAGAGTCTCCAAGGATCATCCAAGCACTCCAGAATGACTTCTGACGTTGTTTCAAGAGTCCCCAAGGGTCATCCAAGCACTCCAGAATGACTTCAGATGCTATTGCAAGCTCCAATGTAGTTAGGATCACCATTTGGCATGTTTCACCAACATTTTCATGATTTTTTTAGTTTCTAGAAACCCTTCACTTCAAAGGCCATTTACTATAGCCTGCGTTGCTCTGATCGAAAATCCAAGAAAATTTGCATGGTGCAACTTTTAATTTCCTTTCCAACGGTGAAAAATTAAGTCTCTAGCTCTTCTGGTTCAAAAGTTATGGCCATTTGAAATTTCACATTTTTTCGGAAAAACAATTTTTTTTCGTCAAAACAAGCGCTCCAGAATGACTCCACACGATTTTTCAAGAGTCCCCAAGGTCATCCAAGCACTCCAGAATGACTTCAGACGTTGTTCCGAAGGTCCCCAAGGGTCATCCATGCACTCCAGAATGACTTCAGACGTTGTTCTAAGAGTCCCCAAGGGTCATCCAAGCACTCCAGAATGACTCCACACGTTGTTTCAAGTGTCTCCAAGGGTCATCCAAGCACTCCAGAATGACTTCAGACGTTGTTCCAAGTGTCTCCAAGGGTCATCCAAGTACTCCAGAATGATTTCAGACGTTGTTTCAAGAGTCCCCAAGGTCATCCAAGCACTCCAGAATGACTTCAGACGTTTCCAAGAGTCCCAAAGGGTCATTCATGCACTCCAGAATGACTTCAGACGTTGTTCCAAGAGTCTCCAAGGATCATCCAAGCACTCCAGAATGACTTCTGACGTTGTTTCAAGAGTCCCCAAGGGTCATCCAAGCACTCCAGAATGACTTCAGATGCTATTGCAAGCTCCAATGTAGTTAGGATCACCATTTGGCATGTTTCACCAACATTTTCATGATTTTTTTAGTTTCTAGAAACCCTTCACTTCAAAGGCCATTTACTATAGCCTGCGTTGCTCTGATCGAAAATCCAAGAAAACTTGCATTGTGCAACTTTTAATTTCCTTTCCAACGGTGAAAAAATTAAGTCTCTAGCTCTTCTGGTTCAAAAGTTATGGCCATTTGAAATTTCACATTTTTTCGGAAAAACAATTTTTTTTCGTCAAAACAAGCGCTCCAGAATGACTCCACACGATTTTTCAAGAGTCCCCAAGGGTCATCCAGCACTCCAGAATGACTTCAGACGTTGTTCCAAGAGTCCCCAAGGGTCATCCATGCACTCCAGAATGACTTCAGACGTTGTTCTAAGAGTCCCCAAGGGTCATCCAAGCACTCCAGAATGACTTCAGATGCTATTGCAAGCTCCAATGTAGTTAGGATCACCATATGGCATGTTTCACCAACATTTTAATGTTTGTTTTAGTTTATAGAAACCCTTCACTTCAAAGGCCATTTACTATATCCTGTGTTGCTCTGATCGAAAATCCAAGAAAATTTGCATTGTGCAACTTTTAATTTCCTTTCCAACGGTGAAAAAATTAAGTCTCTAGCTCTTCTGGTTCAAAAGTTATGGCCATTTGAAATTTCACATTTTTTCGGCAAAACAATTTTTTTTCGTCAAAACAAGCGCTCCAGAATGACTCCACACGATTTTTCAAGAGTCCCCAAGGGTCATCCAAGCACTCCAGAATGACTTCAGACGTTGTTCCAAGAGTCCCCAAGGGTCATCCATGCACTCCAGAATGACTTCAGACGTTGTTCTAAGAGTCCCCAAGGGTCATCCAAGCACTCCAGAATGACTTCAGATGCTATTGCAAGCTCCAATGTAGTTAGGATCACCATATGGCATGTTTCACCAACATTTTAATGTTTGTTTTAGTTTATAGAAACCCTTCACTTCAAAGGCCATTTACTATATCCTGTGTTGCTCTGATCGAAAATCCAAGAAAATTTGCATTGTGCAACTTTTAATTTCCTTTCCAACGGTGAAAAAATTAAGTCTCTAGCTCTTCTGGTTCAAAAGTTATGGCCATTTGAAATTTCACATTTTTTCGGCAAAACAATTTTTTTCGTCAAAACAAGCGCTCCAGAATGACTCCACACGATTTTTCAAGAGTCCCAAGGGTCATCCAAGCACTCCAGAATGACTTCAGACGTTGTTCCGAAGGTCCCCAAGGGTCATCCATGCACTCCAGAATGACTTCAGACGTTGTTCTAAGAGTCCCCAAGGGTCATCCAAGCACTCCAGAATGACTCCACACGTTGTTTCAAGTGTCTCCAAGGGTCATCCAAGCACTCCAGAATGACTTCAGACGTTGTTCCAAGTGTCTCCAAGGGTCATCCAAGTACTCCAGAATGATTTCAGACGTTGTTTCAAGAGTCCCCAAGGGTCATCAAGCACTCCAGAATGACTTCAGACGTTGTTCCAAGAGTCCCAAAGGGTCATTCATGCACTCCAGAATGACTTCAGACGTTGTTCCAAGAGTCTCCAAGGATCATCCAAGCACTCCAGAATGACTTCTGACGTTGTTTCAAGAGTCCCAAGGGTCATCCAAGCACTCCAGAATGAACTTCAGATGCTATTGCAAGCTCCAATGTAGTTAGGATCACCATTTGGCATGTTTCACCAACATTTTCATGATTTTTTTTAGTTTCTAGAAACCCTTCACTTCAAAGGCCATTACTATAGCCTGCGTTGCTCTGATCGAAAATCCAAGAATCTTTGCATGGTGCAACTTTTAATTTCCTTTCCAACGGTGAAAAATTAAGTCTCTAGCTTTCTGGTTCAAAAGTTATGGCCATTTGAAATTTCACATTTTTTCGGAAAAACAATTTTTTTTCGTCAAAACAAGCGCTCCAGAATGACTCCACACGATTTTTCAAGAGTCCCCAAGGGTCATCCAAGCACTCCAGAATGACTTCAGACGTTGTCCGAAGGTCCCAAGGGTCATCCATGCACTCCAGAATGACTTCAGACGTTGTTCTAAGAGTCCCCAAGGGTCATCCAAGCACTCCAGAATGACTCCACACGATGTTTCAAGTGTCTCCAAGGGTCATCCAAGCACTCCAGAATGACTTCAGACGTTGTTCCAAGTGTCTCCAAGGGTCATCCAAGTACTCCAGAATGATTTCAGACGTTGTTTCAAGAGTCCCCAAGGGTCATCCAAGCACTCCAGAATGACTTCAGACGTTGTTCAAGAGTCCCAAAGGGTCATTCATGCACTCCAGAATGACTTCAGACGTTGTTCCAAGAGTCTCCAAGATCATCCAAGCACTCCAGAATGACTTCTGACGTTGTTTCAAGAGTCCCAAGGGTCATCCAAGCACTCCAGAATGACTTCAGATGCTATTGCAAGCTCCAATGTAGTTAGGATCACCATTTGGCATGTTTCACCAAACATTTTCATGATTTTTTTAGTTTCTAGAAACCCTTCACTTCAAAGGCCATTACTATAGCCTGCGTTGCTCTGATCGAAAATCCCAGAAAACTTGCATTGTGCAACTTTTAATTTCCTTTCCAAAGGTGAAAAAATTAAGTCTCTAGCTCTTCTGGTTCAAAAGTTATGGCCATTTGAAATTTCACATTTTTCGGAAAAAACAATTTTTTTTCGTCAAAACAAGCGCTCCAGAATGACTCCACACGATTTTTCAAGAGTCCCCAAGGGTCATCCAAGCACTCCAGAATGACTTCAGACGTTGTTCCAAGAGTCCCCAAGGGTCATCCATGCACTCCAGAATGACTTCAGACGTTGTTCTAAGAGTCCCCAAGGGTCATCCAAGCACTCCAGAATGACTTCAGACGTGTTCCAAGAGTCCCCAAGGGTCATCCAAGCACTCCAGAATGACTTCAGACGTTGTTCCAAGAGTCCCCAAGGGTCATCCATGCACTCCAGAATGATTTCAGACGTTGTTTCAAGAGTCCCCAAGGGTCATCCAAGCACTCCACAATGACTTCAGACGTTGTTCCAAGAGTCCCCAAGGGTCATCCAAGCACTCCAGAATGACTTCAGACGTTGTTCCAAGAGTCCCCAAGGGTCATCCATGCACTCCAGAATGATTCAGACGTTGTTTCAAGAGTCCCCAAGGGTCATCCAAGCACTCCAGAATGACTTCAGACGTTGTTCCAAGAGTCCCCAAGGGTCATCCATGCACTCCAGAATGACTTCAGACGTTGTTCTAAGAGTCCCCAAGGGTCATCCAAGCACTCCAGAATGACTTCAGACGTTGTTCCAAGAGTCCCCAAGGGTCATCCAAGCACTCCAGAATGACTTCAGACGTTGTTCCAAGAGTCCCAAAGGGTCATTCATGCACTCCAGAATGACTCCACACGATGTTTCAAGTGTCTCCAAGGGTCATCCAAGCACTCCAGAATGACTTCAGACGTTGTTCCAAGTGTCTCCAAGGGTCATCCAAGTACTCCAGAATGATTCAGACGTTGTTCCAAGAGTCCCCAAGGGTCATCCAAGCACTCCAGAATGACTCCACACGTTGTTTCAAGTGTCTCCAAGGGTCATCCAAACACTCCAGAATGACTTCAGACGTTGTTCCAAGTGTCTTTAAGGGTCATCCAAGTACTCCAGAATGATTCAGACGTTGTTTCAAGAGTCCCCAAGGGTCATCCAAGCACTCCAGAATGACTTCAGACGTTGTTCCAAGAGTCCCCAAGGGTCATCCAAGCACTCCAGAATGACTTCAGACGTTGTTCCAAGAGTCCCCAAGGGTCCAAGCACTCCAGAATGATTTCAGACGTTGTTTCAAGAGTCCCCAAGGGTCATCCATGCACTCCAGAATGATTTCAGACGTTGTTTCAAGAGTCCCCAAGGGTCATCCAAGCACTCCAGAATGATTTCAGACGTTGTTTCAAGAGTCCCCAAGGGTCATCCAAGTACTCCAGAATGATTTCAGACGTTGTTTCAAGAGTCCCAAGGGTCATCCAAGCACTCAGAATGACTTCAGACGTTGTTCCAAGAGTCCCCAAGGGTCATCCAAGCACTCCAGAATGACTTCAGACGTTGTTCCAAGAGTCCCCAAGGGTCATCCAAGCACTCCAGAATGATTTCAGACGTTGTTTCAAGAGTCCCCAAGGGTCATCCATGCACTCCAGAATGATTTCAGACGTTGTTTCAAGAGTCCCCAAGGGTCATCCAAGCACTCCAGAATGATTTCAGACGTTGTTTCAAGAGTCCCCAAGGGTCATCCAAGCACTCCAGAATGATTCAGACGTTGTTTCAAGAGTCCCAAGGGTCATCCAAGCACTCCAGAATGACTTCAGACGTTGTTCCAAGAGTCCCCAAGGGTCATCCAAGCACTCCAGAATGACTTCAGACGTTGTTCCAAGAGTCCCCAAGGGTCATCCATGCACTCCAGAATGATTTCAGACGTTGTTTCAAGAGTCCCCAAGGGTCATCCAAGCACTCCAGAATGACTTCAGACGTTGTTCCAAGAGTCCCCAAGGGTCATCCATGCACTCCAGAATGATTTCAGACGTTGTTTCAGAGTCCCCAAGGGTCATCCAAGCACTCCAGAATGACTTCAGACGTTGTTCCAAGAGTCCCCAAGGGTCATCCATGCACTCCAGAATGATTTCAGACGTTGTTCCAAGAGTCCCCAAGGGTCATCCAAGCACTCCAGAATGACTCCACACGTTGTTTCAAGTGTCTCCAAGGGTCATCCAAACACTCCAGAATGACTTCAGACGTTGTTCAAGTGTCTTTAAGGGTCATCCAAGTACTCCAGAATGATTTCAGACGTTGTTTCAAGAGTCCCCAAGGGTCATCCAAGCACTCCAGAATGACTCAGACGTTGTTTCAAGAGTCCCCAAGGGTCATCCAGCACTCCAGAATGATTCAGACGTTGTTTCAAGAGTCCCCAAGGGTCATCCAAGCACTCCAGAATGACTTCAGACGTTGTTCCAAGAGTCCCCAAGGGTCATCCATGCACTCCAGAATGACTTCAGACGTTGTTCCAAGAGTCCCCAAGGGTCATCCATGCACTCCAGAATGACTTCAGACGTTGTTCTAAGAGTCCCCAAGGGTCATCCATGCACCAGAATGATTTCAGACGTTGTTTCAAGAGTCCCCAAGGGTCATCCAAGCACTCCAGAATGACTTCAGACGTTGTTTCAAGAGTCCCCAAGGGTCATCCAAGCACTCCAGAATGATTTCAGACGTTGTTTCAAGAGTCCCCAAGGGTCATCCAAGCACTCCAGAATGACTTCAGACGTTGTTCAAGAGTCCCCAAGGGTCATCCAAGCACTCCAGAATGACTTCAGACGTTGTTCCAAGAGTCCCCAAGGGTCATCCAAGCACTCCAGAATGATTCAGACGTGTTTCAAGAGTCCCCAAGGGTCATCCAAGCACTCCAGAATGATTTCAGACGTTGTTTCAAGAGTCCCCAAGGGTCATCCAAGCACTCCAGAATGACTTCAGACGTTGTTCCAAGAGTCCCCAAGGGTCATCCATGCACTCCAGAATGACTTCAGACGTTGTTTCAAGAGTCCCCAAGGGTCATCAAGCACTCCAGAATGACTTCAGACGTTGTTTCAAGAGTCCCCAAGGGTAATCCAAGCACTCCAGAATGACTTCAGACGTTGTTCCAAGAGTCCCAAGGGTCATCCAAGCACTCCAGAATGACTTCAGACGTTGTTCCAGAGTCCCCAAGGGTCATCCAAGCACTCCAGAATGACTTCAGACGTTGTTCCAAGAGTCCCAAGGTCATCCATGCACTCCAGAATGATTTCAGACGTTGTTTCAAGAGTCCCAAGGGTCATCCAAGCACTCCAGAATGACTTCGACGTTGTTCCAAGAGTCCCCAAGGGTCATCCATGCACTCCAGAATGATTTCAGACGTTGTTTCAAGAGTCCCCAAGGGTCATCCATGCACTCCAGAATGATTTCAGACGTTGTTTCAAGAGTCCCCAAGGGTCATCCAAGCACTCCAGAATGACTTCAGACGTTGTTCCAAGAGTCCCCAAGGGTCATCCATGCACTCCAGAATGATTTCAGACGTTGTTTCAAGAGTCCCCAAGGGTCATCCAAGCACTCCAGAATGACTTCAGACGTTGTTCCAAGAGTCCCCAAGGGTCATCCATGCACTCCAGAATGATTTCAGACGTTGTTTCAAGAGTCCCCAAGGGTCATCCAAGCACTCCAGAATGACTTCAGACGTTGTTCCAAGAGTCCCCAAGGGTCATCCATGCACTCCAGAATGATTTCAGACGTTGTTTCAAGAGTCCCAAGGGTCATCCATGCACTCCAGAATGATTTCAGACGTTGTTTCAAGAGTCCCCAAGGGTCATCCAAGCACTCCAGAATGACTTCAGACGTTGTTTCAAGAGTCCCCAAGGGTCATCAAGCACTCCAGAATGATTTCAGACGTGTTTCAAGAGTCCCAAGGGTCATCCAAGCACTCCAGAATGACTTCAGACGTTGTTCCAAGAGTCCCCAAGGGTCATCCAAGCACTCCACAATGATTTCAGACGTTGTTTCAAGAGTCCCCAAGGGTCATCCAAGCACTCCAGAATGACTTCAGACGTTGTTCTAAGAGTCCCAAGGGTCATCCAAGCACTCCAGAATGACTTCAGACGTTGTTCCAAGAGTCCCCAAGGGTCATCCAAGCACTCCAGAATGATTTCAGACGTTGTTTCAAGAGTCCCCAAGGGTCATCCATGCACTCCAGAATGATTTCAGACGTTGTTTCAAGAGTCCCCAAGGGTCATCCAAGCACTCCAGAATGATTTCAGACGTTGTTTCAAGAGTCCCCAAGGGTCATCCAAGCACTCCAGAATGACTTCAGACGTTGTTCCAAGAGTCCCCAAGGGTCATCCAAGCACTCCAGAATGACTTCAGACGTTGTTCCAAGAGTCCCCAAGGGTCATCCATGCACTCCAGAATGATTTCAGACGTTGTTTCAAGAGTCCCCAAGGGTCATCAAGCACTCCAGAATGACTTCAGACGTTGTTCCAAGAGTCCCCAAGGGTCATCCAAGCACTCCAGAATGATTTCAGACGTTGTTTCAAGAGTCCCAAGGGTCATCCAAGCACTCCAGAAGATTTCAGACGTTGTTTCAAGAGTCCCCAAGGGTCATCCAAGCACTCCAGAATGACTTCAGACGTTGTTCAAGTGTCTCCAAGGGTCATCCAAGCACTCCAGAATGACTTCAGATGCTATTGCAAGCTCCAATGTAGTTAGGATCACCATATGGCATGTTTCACCAACATTTTAATGTTTGTTTTAGTTTATAGAAACCCTTCACTTCAAAGGCCATTTACTATATCTGTGTTGCTCTGATCGAAAATCCAAGGAAACTTGCATTGTGCAACTTTTAATTTCCTTTCCAACGGTTGAAAAAATTAAGTCTCTAGCTCTTCTGGTTCAAAAGTTATGGCCATTGAAATTTCACATTTTTTTCGGCAAAACAATTTTTTTTCGTCAAAACAAGCGCTCCAGAATGACTCCACACGATTTTCAAGAGTCCCCAAGGGTCATCCAAGCACTCCAGAATGACTTCAGACGTTGTTCCGAAGGTCCCCAAGGGTCATCCATGCACTCCAGAATGACTTCAGACGTTGTTCTAAGAGTCCCAAGGGTCATCAAGCACTCCAGAATGACTCCACACGTTGTTTCAAGTGTCTCCAAGGGTCATCCAAGCACTCCAGAATGACTTCAGACGTTGTTCAAGTGTCTCCAAGGGTCATCCAAGTACTCCAGAATGACTTCAGATGCTATTGCAAGCTCCACTGATCTTAGGATCACCATTTGGCATGTTTCACCAACATTTTAAGGTTTGTTTTAGTTTATAGAAACCTTCACTTCAGAGGCCATTTACTATAGCTGTGTTGCTCTGATCGAAAATCCAAGAAAATTTGCATTGTGCAACTTTAATTTCCTTTCCAACGGTGAAAAAATTACGTCTCTAGCTCTTCTGGTTCAAAAGTTATGGCTGTTTGAAATTTCACTTTTTCGGCAAAAACCAAATTTTTTCGTCAAAACAAGCACTCCAGAATGACTTCAGACGTTGTTCCAAGTGTCTCCAAGGGTCATCCAAGCACTCCAGAATGACTTCAGACGTTGTTCCAAGAGTCTCCAAGGGTCATCCAAGCACTTCAGAATGACTTCAGACGTCGTTCCAAATGTCTCCAAGGGTCATCCAAGCACTCCAGAATGACTTCAGACGTTGTTCCAAGTGTCTCCAAGGGTCATCCAAGCACTCCAGAATGACTTCAGACGTTGTTCCAAGAGTCTCCAAGGGTCATCCAAGCACTCCAGAATGACTTCAGACGTTGTTCCAAGTGTCTCCAAGGGTCATCCAAGCACTCCAGAATGACTTCAGACGTTGTTCCAAGAGTCCCAAAGGGTCATCCAAGCACTCCAGAATGACTTCAGATGCTATTGCAAGCTCCACTGATCTTAGGATCATCATTTGGCATGTTTCACCAACATTTTAAGGTTTGTTTTAGTTTATAGAAACCCTTCACTTCAGAGGCCATTTACTATAGCCTGTGTTGCTCTGATCGAAAATCCAAGAAAATTTGCATTGTGCAACTTTTAATTTCCTTTCCAACGGTGAAAAAATTACGTCTCTAGCTCTTCTGGTTCAAAAGTTATGGCTGTTTGAAATTTCACCTTTTTCGGCAAAACAAATTTTTTTCGTCAAAACAAGCACTTCAGAATGACTTCAGACGTCGTTCCAAATGTCTCCAAGGGTCATCCAAGCACTCCAGAATGACTTCAGACGTTGTTCAAAGTGTCCCCAAGGGTCATCCAAGCACTCCAGAATGACTTCAGACGTTGTTCCAAGAGTCTCAAAGGGTCATTCATGCACTCCAGAATGACTTCAGACGTTGTTCCAAGAGTCTCCAAGGGTCATCCAAAAACTCCAGATTGACTTCAGATGCGATTGCAAGCTCCACTGCACTAAGGATCACCATTTGGCATGTTTCACCAACATTTTTAGGTTTATTTTAGTTTATAGAAACCCTTCACTTCAGAGGCCATTTACTATATCCTGCGTTGCTCTGATCGAAAATCAAAGAAAATTTGCAGTGTGCAACTTTTAATTTCCTTTCCAACGGTGAAAAAATTAAGTCTCCAGCTCTTCTGGTTCAAAAGTTATGGCCGTTTGAAATTTCACCTTTTTTCGGCAAAACAAATTTTTTTCGTCAAAACAAGCACTCCAGAATGACTTCAGACGTTGTTCCAAGAGTCTCCAAGGGTCATCAAGCACTCCAGAATGACTTCAGACGTTGTTCCAAGAGTCTCCAAGGGTCATCCAAGCACTCCAGAATGACTTCAGACGTTGTTCCAAGAGTCTCCAAGGGTCATCCAAGCACTCCAGAATGACTTCAGACGTTGTTCCAAGTGTCTCCAAGGGTCATCCAAGCACTCCAGAATGACTTCAGACGTTGTTCCAAGAGTCCCAAAGGGTCATCCAAGCACTCCAGAATGACTTCAGACGTTGTTCAAAGTGTCTCCAAGGGTCATCCAAGCACTCCAGAATGACTTCAGACGTTGTTCCAAGAGTCCCAAAGGGTCATCCAAGCACTCCAGAATGACTTCAGACGTTGTTCCAAGAGTCCAGAAGGGTCATTCATGCACTCCAGAATGACTTCAGACGTTGTTCCAAGAGTCTCCAAGGGTCATCCAAGCACTCCAGAATGACTTCAGACGTTGTTCCAAGTGTCTCCAAGGGTCATCCAAGCACTCCAGAATGACTTCAGACGTTGTCCAAGAGTCCAAAGGGTCATCCAAGCACTCCAGAATGACTTCAGACGTTGTTCCAAGAGTCTCCTAGTCATCCAAGCACTCCAGAATGACTTCAGACGTTGTTCCAAGTGTCTCCAAGGGTCATCAAGCACTCCAGAATGACTTCAGACGTTGTTCCAAGTGTCTCCAAGGGTCATCCAAGCACTCCAGAATGACTTCAGACGTTGTTCCAAGTGTCTCCAAGGGTCATCCAAGCACTCCAGAATGACTTCAGACGTTGTTCCAAGAGTCTCCAAGGGTCATCCAAGCACTCCAGAATGACTTCAGACGTTGTTCCAAGTGTCTCCAAGGGTCATCCAAGCACTCCAGAATGACTTCAGACGTTGTTCCAAGTGTCTCCAAGGGTCATCCAAGCACTCCAGAATGACTTCAGACGTTGTTCCAAGAGTCTCCAAGGGTCATCCAAGCACTCCAGAATGACTTCAGACGTTGTTCAAGTGTCTCCAAGGGTCATCCAAGCACTCCAGAATGACTTCAGACGTTGTTCCAAGTGCTCCAAGGGTCATCCAAGCACTCCAGAATGACTTCAGACGTTGTTCCAAGAGTCTCCAAGGGTCATCCAAGCACTCCAGAATGACTTCAGACGTTGTTCCAAGTGTCTCCAAGGGTCATCCAAGCACTCCAGAATGACTTCAGACGTTGTTCCAAGTGTCTCCAAGGGTCATCCAAGCACTCCAGAATGACTTCAGACGTGTTCAAAGTGTCTCCAAGGGTCATCCAAGCACTCCAGAATGACTTCAGACGTTGTTCCAAGAGTCCCAAAGGGTCATCCAAGCACTCCAGAATGACTTCAGACGTTGTTCCAAGAGTCCAGAAGGGTCATTCATGCACTCCAGAATGACTTCAGACGTTGTTCCAAGAGTCTCCAAGGGTCATCCAAGCACTCCAGAATGACTTCAGACGTTGTTCCAAGTGTCTCCAAGGGTCATCAAGCACTCCAGAATGACTTCAGACGTTGTTCCAAGAGTCCAAAGGGTCATCCAAGCACCCAGAATGACTTCAGACGTTGTTCCAAGAGTCTCCAAGGGTCATCCAAGCACTCCAGAATGACTTCAGACGTTGTCCAAGTGTCTCCAAGGGTCATCCAAGCACTCCAGAATGACTTTAGACGTTGTTCCAAGAGTCTCCAAGGGTCATCCAAGCACTCCAGAATGACTTCAGACGTTGTTCCAAGTGTCTCCAAGGGTCATCCAAGCACTCCAGAATGACTTCATACGTTGTTCCAAGAGTCCCAAAGGGTCATCCAAACACTCCAGAATGACTTCAGACGTTGTTCCAACTGTCCCCAAGGGTCATCCAAGCACTCCAGAATGACTTCAGACGTTGTTCCAAGAGTTCCCAAGGGTCATCCAAGCACTCCAGAATGACTTCAGACGTTGTTCCAAGAGTCTCCAAGGGTCATCCAAGCACTCCAGAATGACTTCAGACGTTGTTCCAAGTGTCTCCAAGGGTCATCCAAGCACTCCAGAATGACTTCAGACGTTGTTCAAAGTGTCTCCAAGGGTCATCCAAGCACTCCAGAATGACTTCAGACTTTGTTCCAAGAGTCCAAAGGGTCATCCAAGCACTCCAGAATGACTTCAGACGTTGTTCCAAGAGTCCAGGAAGGGTCATTCATGCACTCCAGAATGACTCAGACGTTGTTCCAAGAGTCTCCAAGGGTCATCCAAGCACTCCAGAATGACTTCAGACGTTGTTCCAAGTGTCTCCAAGGGTCATCCAAGCACTCCAGAATGACTTCAGACGTTGTTCCAAGAGTCCCAAAGGGTCATCCAAGCACTCCAGAATGACTTCAGACGTTGTTCCAAGAGTCTCCTAGGGTCATCCAAGCACTCCAGAATGACTTCAGACGTTGTTCCAAGAGTCTCCAAGGGTCATCCAAGCACTCCAGAATGACTTCAGACGTTGTTCAACAAGTCTCCAAGGGTCATCCAAGCACTCCAGAATGACTTCAGACGTTGATCCAAGAGTCCCAAAGGGTCATCCAAGCACTCCAGAATGACTTCAGACGTTGTTCCAACTGTCCCCAAGGGTCATCCAAGCACTCCAGAATGACTTCAGACGTTGTTCCAAGAGTCTCCAAGGGTCATCCAAGCACTCCAGAATGACTTCAGACGTTGTTCCAAGTGTCTCCAAGGGTCATCCAAGCACTCCAGAATGACTTCAGACGTTGTTCCAAGAGTCTCCAAGGGTCATCCAAGCACTCCAGAATGACTTCAGACGTTGTTCCAAGAGTCTCCAAGGGTCATCCAAGCACTCCAGAATGACTTCAGACGTTGTTCCAAGAGTCTCCAAGGGTCATCCAAGCACTCCAGAATGACTTCAGACGTTGTTCCAAGAGTCTCCAAGGGTCATCCAAGCACTCCAGAATGACTTCAGACGTTGTTCAAAGTGTCTCCAAGGGTCATCCAAGCACTCCAGAATGACTTCAGACGTTGTTCCAAGAGTCCCAAAGGGTCATCCAAGCACTCCAGAATGACTTCAGACGTTGTTCCAAGAGTCTCCAAGGGTCATCCAAGCACTCCAGAATGATTTCAGACGTTGTTCCAAGTGTCTCCAAGGGTCATCCAAGCACTCCAGAATGACTTTAGACGTTGTTCCAAGAGTCTCCAAGGGTCATCCAAGCACTCCAGAATGACTTCAGATATTGTTCCAAGTGTTCCCAAGGGTCATCCAAGCACTCCAGAATGACTTCAGACGTTGTTCCAAGTGTCTCCAAGGGTCATCCAAGCACTCCAGAGTGACTTCAGACGTTGTTCCAAGTGTCTCCAAGGGTCATCCAAGCACTCCAGAGTGACTTCAGACGTTGTTCCAAGTGTCTCCAAGGGTCATCCAAGCACTCCAGAATGATTTCAAACGTTGTTCAAAGTGTCTCCAAGGGTCATCCAAGCACTCCAGAATGACTTCAGATGCTATTGCAAGCTCAATGTACTAAGGATCACCATTTGGCATGTTTCACCAACATTTTAAGGTTTGTTTTAGTTTATAGAAACCCTTCACTTCAGAGGCCATTTACTATATCCTGCGATGCTCTGATCGAAAATCCAAGAAAATTCACATTGTGCAACTTTTAATTTCCTTTCCAACGGTGAAAAAATTAAGTCTCTAGCTCTTCTGGTTCAAAAGTTATGGCCGTTTGAAATTTCACCTTTTTTCGGCAAAACAAATTTTTTTCGTCAAATCACGCACTCCAGAATGACTTCAGACGTGGTTCCAATTATCCCCAAGGGTCATCCAAGCACTCCAGAATGACTTCAGACGTTGTTCCAAGAGTCTCCAAGGGTCATCCAAGCACTCCAGAATGACTTCAGACGTTGTTCCAAGTGTCTCCAAGGGTCATCCAAGCACTCCAGAATGACTTCAGACGTTGTTCCAAGAGTCCCAAAGGGTCATCCAAGCACTCCAGAATGACTTCAGACGTTGTTCCAACTGTCCCCAAGGGTCATCCAAGCACTCCAGAATGACTTCAGACGTTGTTCAAGAGTCTCCAAGGGTCATCCAAGCACTCCAGAATGACTTCAGACGTTGTTCCAAGAGTCCCAAGGGACATCCAAGCACTCCAGAATGTTTTCAGATGCTATTGCAAGCTCCAATGTACTTAGGATCACCATTTGGCATGTTTCACCAACATTTTAAGGTTTGTTTTAGTTTATAGAAAACCTTCACTTCAGAGGCCATTTACTATAGCCTGCGTGGCTGATCTCAAATCCAAGAAAATTTGCACTGTGCAACTTTTAATTTCCTTTCCAACGGTGAAGAGATTACGTCTCTAGCTCTTCTGGTTCAAAAGTTATGGCCGTTTGAAATTTCACATTTTTTCGGCAAAACAAATTTTTTTCGTCAAATCACGCACTCCAGAATGACTTCAGACGATGTTCCAAGAGTCTCCAAGGGTCATCCAAGCACTCCAGAATGACTTCAGACGATGTTCCAAGAGTCTCCAAGGGTCATCCAAGCACTCAGAATGATTCAGACGTTGTTCCAAGAGTCGCCAAGGGTCATCCAAGCACTCCAGAATGACTTCAGACGTTGTTCCAAGTGTCTCCAAGGGTCATCCAGCACTCCAGAATGACTTCAGACGTTGGTCAAGTGTCTCCAAGGGTCATACAAGCAACAGAATGACTTCAGACGTTGTTCAAAGTGTCTCCAAGGGTCATCCAAGCACTCCAGAAGACTTCAGACGTTGTCCAAGAGTCCCAAAGGGTCATCCAAGCACTCCAGAATGACTTCAGACGTTGTTCCAAGAGTCCAGAAGGGTCATTCATGCACTCCAGAATGACTTCAGACGTTGTTCCAAGAGTCTCCAAGGGTCATCCAAGCACTCCAGAATGACTTCAGACGTTGTTCAAAGTGTCTCCAAGGGTCATCCAAGCACTCCAGAATGACTTCAGACGTTGTTCCAACTGTCCCCAAGGGTCATCCAAGCACTCCAGAATGACTTCAGACGTTGTTCCAAGTGTCTCCAAGGGTCATCAAGCACTCCAGAATGACTTCAGACGTGTTCCAGAGTCCCAAAGGGTCATCCAAACACTCCGAATGACTTCAGACGTTGTTCCAACTGTCCCAAGGGTCATCCAAGCACTCCAGAATGACTTCAGACGTTGTTCCAAGAGTCTCCAAGGGTCATCAAGCACTCCAGAATGACTTCAGACGTTGTTCAAGTGTCTCCAAGGGTCATCCAAGCACTCCAGAATGACTTCAGACGTTGTTCCAAGAGTCTCCAAGGGTCATCCAAGCACTCCAGAATGACTTCAGACGTTGTTCCAAGTGTCTCCAAGGGTCATCCAAGCACTCCAGAATGACTCAGACGTTGTTCCAAGAGTCCCAAAGGGTCATCCAAGCACTCCAGAAGGACTTCAGACGTGTTCCAAGAGTCTCCAAGGGTCATCCAAGCACTCCAGAATGATTTCAGACGTTGTTCCAAGTGTCTCCAAGGGTATCCAAGCACTCCAGAATGACTTTAGACGTTGTTCCAAGAGTCTCCAAGGGTCATCCAAGCACTCCCGAATGACTTCAGATATTGTTCCAAGTGTTCCAAGGGTAATCCAAGCACTCCAGAATGACTTCAGACGTTGTTCCAAGTGTCTCCAAGGGTCATCCAAGCACTCCAGAGTGACTTAGACGTTGTTCCAAGTGTCTCCAAAGGTCATCCAAGCATCCAGAGTGACTTCAGACGTTGTTACAAGTGGCTCCAGGGTCATCCAAGCACTCCAGAATGATTTCAAACGTTGTTCAAAGTGTCTCCAAGGGTCATCCAAGCACTCCAGAATGACTTCAGATGCTATTGCAAGCTCCACTGTACTAAGGATCACCATTTGGCATGTTTCACAACATTTAAGGTTTGTTTTAGTTTATAGAAACCCTTCACTTCAGAGGCCATTACTATATCTGCGATGCTCTGATCGAAAATCCAAGAAAATTCACATTGTGCAACTTTTAATTTCCTTTCCACGGTGTGAAAAAAATTAAGTCTCTAGCTCTTCTGGTTCAAAAGTTATGGCCGTTTGAAATTTCACCTTTTTTCGGCAAAAAAATTTTTTTCGTCAAATCACGCACTCCAGAATGACTTCAGA
>NW_024427737.1:0-71933 GCF_017562075.2 Anopheles merus | reverse complement strand
TTATAATTTCCTGAAACCGTTTCAGGATGGAGAAATTTTAATTAGGTTTTTGTCGGCAACTGACCACCACCACCACCACCGACCGCTAACCCATGTCGAGATATGTTACAAAAACACACTTGCAAAGCTGTAAAGGGTGCCCGTTTACCGAGCTGGAATGTAGATGGCCGGCATCATACGCCCCCAAAAGCGAAAACGCTCGGGAAGAATCATCACCACCCCCATAAGCTATGGTAAAGGATTAGTGCCGGTGGTGGTGATGCAGGTGTGGGTGCAAAATTTGCCTTCCGGACGGAGTGCCATGGCTCTCGACCTCTTGCATGCGTCGACCGGCGGTTCGCTGCAGGTCGGGACGGCCTGCAGTAACAAGCATACAAAGCGCGGTCTTCAGCTGGCTGGTAATTAAGTTTGAGATTATCCGGTTTTTGTGTTCGCCGGCTAAACTCATTAAACTTTTTCCAAACGATAGAGAAACTTTACCAGGTGTGCGCACACTTGTGTATGCGTGTGTGAGCGTGTGTGTTTTTGGAGATTGGAAAATATCCCTCACACGTGGGAAAAGGAATCAAGTTGATGGCGATGCAATGATTGAATTGATGCCCTGTCTAATGATGTGAACGGTGTTGTTCAACTCGGACGTACTAACTCGCCATGCAAGTATCGTTGGCTTAGTAAACGTTTCAATTTAATTATAGTTTATGATCCCAACAAAAAGAAAACGGAACGAAATGCAGCAAACAGGCAAAGCCATCCATCAAAATTTCTCCGTGCATCTAAGTCGCTGAATGAAGTCACCCTTTGCTTAACCAAATTATCTACTTAACACCACATTAAGGAAGCCCTAGCACATGCTTTCATCAACTAGTTGCTTTCTTTAATTCCATTCCAGCGCCTCTCACTCGAGCAAACACACTAAACGCTGGTGCAAAAAAAAAAACAGCAAAAGGGCACACGCGTTCGGTGGGAATTTAACAGCGTACAATTAACTTTTCACCACCCTGGCTTGGGTTGGAAAAGAAATGCTTGCGGTGGAGAAAAAACAACAAAAATTTGAACCAGCGAACGAGCGAAAGATGACACCCGAAAACGAGATGTTAATAGACTGGAGGGGAAAGCTGGAAGATTTTTGCGAAGGTTCTTATTTGTGCTTTTAAAAGCAGTCGCTTCAGCATGAGAAAATGGGAAGGATGAGCTGAGGCGAAAAAAAAAACGCTAAGCAAAGAAATTTTGGCACTGCAAAATGAATACATTTCGTGGGGGTTTTTGTGTAAAAAGAGATTTTTTCTTTGAAACACGTTTGACCAGTCTGTTCGATCTTTGGGGTTGTTAGATAATATCTTTTTTATTAAGATACGTTTAAGCGTTCAGCGTTGAAGTGCTATCTGCTTTTTTCACTTATTTTAATTGATTTGAGGATGAACAAGTTGTGCCAGTGGTGTATTGCCATATTATGCCGGATGCGCTCAGCTTTCATTCAGACAGTATCCTCGATTTTCTTACTATCCATGTGGTAAGTAGATGGGTTACCATGACCGCGTAGGTCTTTAGGGCATGAAAGAACTTTTTTTAACAGTCTAAATTAGACCCTAAATTAGACTTCTAAATTAGAACCCTTAATTTAGAATTATCCATCCTTTAGCATATCATACAGCATAGTGTCTTTTTGGTTTTGCTAAGACTTCTATGCACCTAACTCTAGACCTATAAGTGCGGTAAGTTGCTGGTAATTGTGAGCATCAATGTTCGAACGCGATACCGTATGACAATAACTAAGTTTTTGTGCATGACATCAATGAAAACTGAGACACGTTGGTTAAGAATTTAGTGTTGACAATTGCGATGAGGACACAGTGGCTCATTATCCCAAGGTTCTTACTATGAAAGTATTTTCTCAACAGTCGTAGCATTCAAAATGTTAATATTCAAGTTAATAGAGGATTTCTGCTATCGCAAAACGGTCGATATATTGGTCAGCAACATCTTCAATAAAATCCGGAAATAGTTTCTACCATGATTTTTACAATTCTGGAAGACACACAGGCTCAGAGGTACTTTCTGAAAACTGCACATTTTGATAAATCAACTTGAGTCCGCGTTATCGTGGCTTACGAGCTTAGACAATTGTACCGTGAACTGGGCAATTGGACAGCTTCAATATACATCTTACAAGAATTACAAGAAAAACTCAGTAAAGAGTCAGAAAAGAGAACTTCACAGAGTTTGATAGCATATAAACCCATGAAAATCAGGTGCAGACGAAAACATTACCTAGATTAATTATCTAGATATTTTTGTGGAGCAGCTGACTAGGCTTATAATTATAGTTATGAAAAAAAATGTTTTGAAAGAATGACGAATGATCACTTCAATGCCTTACAATTCAAGCGCAAACCTCAATTAACCAACGTTAAAGCTTTTTTTTTTGTATGAGCGACATAGTTGTCCATATCACTGTATGAAAAGGATTGAAAAAGGCGTTCAGTTCAAACCAACAACTTGTCCATTTGTTCAACCATGACACTCTAGTATTCTCAAACAATTTTGGGTTGACATCAAATACAATAAATCCCTCGCTACGATACAAACTACCTCTAATATCAATAGTTTTACATGTTTTGGAAAGAGGACTCCTACATCCTACGAAACAAAAGATGTTCTCAAACATCAATTTTGTATTGTTGTACCTGTTCTCAAACCTTTCGACTCGGTAAGCGTGATCCCTCCTAAGAGGGTTGCCTATTTAACATAATCAAATACATCCTTCAATATAACCAGGTTCTACATGACACTCATAATCGATATAGCGAGACACAAGTGAAACCACTCTGCCGCTTCCCCCAAAAGCAAACGAGGCAAAGGCCAAATCGGCTGTCTCGAATCATCCCTTTATCCATTCCACCCCGTCAAGTCTACACTTCAAACCCCACCGAGCTCAAACGCGATAAGCAGATCACGGGACAGCTACCGTTTCCTTCCCAAAAGGTGAACCTTTGCCGTGCTACACCGAATATTGACTTCCTGCGAGAAACGTAAACTTACGTAAGATGTGTCCCCCTTCCGCGCGCTTCCCCAGGCTCTAATCGATTCTTGTCTGTCAAAAATTTACAACCTCGGGAAATCAGCTCCACAGAAACTTCCGCCTTCGTCGCCTGTTCTGCGGGGCAAAAAATCCCCCCGGCGCTCGATCCCGTTCAAATGAAAAGGTGGAAATTGGTTGTGTCACATTCAATTTGCACCGTATAAACCCACACTTCTGATGGGCGCTGGTAGGGATTCCGATTCGAAGGCGGCCATCATCGACTGGTGCCTGCTCCAACCGAGCCCCTCTACAGCCTCGGTACCCCCCCCCCCCCCCAGGAGCAAAACGAATGACAAAATCACGAACCCGGCCGCCTCCGCGTGTGAGTTGGCAGGCGCGCCTCATCGGCAATGCTTACGGCTTAAGCATCCCGAGTGGATGTTATGTAAATCTTTAAACCCATTTTTCCAGATAACGTCATCTGTCAGTGCTGTCAGTGCTGACGGGGCTTGCGGAGCCGGGCGAAGCGCTAGCAAATCGGTAGCGCCAGCGTAGCAACGATATGCGTGAGAAATTAAATGCACGCCAACTTCCGGCACTATACGGTGTGCTTCCGTTTTTTTTTGACGTTCCTGCCCTGGCCGCATCGAGCGCGCAGACATATGCTTACGTTTCGGCGAGCTTTACGTCCGGGAAACTTTCTTTCCACGGGCTGGTTGCTTCCTTCCTATTCTGCTTCACCCTTGACGAGACACGAGATTTCTTCGCGTCGTTCGTTGTTTTTGGCACGTGTTTCCTCCACCCGGCACAGACACACGCTTCCGCATTGTGCTTGCTCCTGCGCCAGTATCATTCATATCGTTCTGTGTGCTGATTTTCACTCGCAAAATCCTCCCCAGCCCTTTCCGGTGCGGGATCCGTTTTGCTTTCCGTACTCCCCGTCTGCGAACGCCAGCACTAGCCCAATGTTTGCGGCTGCCAATCAAAGCACTTCATTGCTTATGCAACGTTCGTACGGTAGATTCATCGGTACGGTGTTCCCTGTACGCGTGTTTCTTATGCTGCTTTTCTTTTCCTGGTTTGTGTGTGTGTGTGTTTTTTCTTCCTTCTTTGTTCCAGATTGGTTTTGCTTTGCTAATTTTCCACTTTTCCCATCCGTCACGCAGGCCCAGCGCTGGAGGTTTTCGGGCTGATAAAATCTGGCTAGCGCCTTCTGATTATCCTTTTCGCCTCCCCCTCCCACGTGCCCGTTAGTCAGCTTTTTGGCGAAGCTATTATCCTTCGTGCCGGCGTGTCCACCGCACGTCATGCTGCGTTGATGGAACTGATGAGGGGGGGGGGCGGTTGGGGATGAGTGGGATGGAGTCGGAAGCTCCCATCCGGAAGACGATGAATACATCGACAAAAAAATCCTAGTTTTATGTTGTTGCTGGTGGTGTTGCTCTAGGACGTTTTCTTGGCGAAAAAGCTTTAGACGCTTATAAGAAATGTCTTTCAACGAGTTCTTTTCAATTTTGGAAATGAAAGAAATGTATCAAATACCACATTCACACTTAATGTGTGAAAAAATGTGGATTTTTCACTCATTATTATCTTTTTTCTGTTTTTGTTCTTTACTATAGAACTTTAATGAAATACATGTCAACAATTTCAAAACTTTTGAAGCAAAATACATAAATGAACTCAAACTGTTTTTAAACGAATTGGTCTGTGGTAAAACTTTAAATACATATTTTATTCATTGGTGAAACTTTAAACTGTTTAACACTTGTAATGTAAAACACCACACAAAAATGTAATTTACTGACAAAAAAAACCCTGTCACTTCTATCGTAATGATTGTGCGAAATGTTTTATTTTTTTCCTCTTCCATTCTGCTCCGAACAGCTCAGCCCATCCTGCCGTGGCAACTGTTGCCCCATTCCCATTTCACCGTAGCTGTTTACGATCATGTCAAATAATGAAACCGACCGAATGGTGCATTCGAACACGAAAATATGTGTGCTGTATTGTGGAGTTGGCAAACCGTAACCATTATTTCGCTCTTCATCCTCCCACACACACACACACCACACACACACAAACGCACAGCCCAGCCCCATTCGCTTTGATCCTTGTGTGCCGTGGAAGCGTGGCCACCGGGACTGGAAGCTGGAAGCTCATTTTTAAGGATTGAAAGATTTTCTTTTCACTTCACAACCGGCAGACGTGACGTGCATTCTTAAAAGTGCACTCACTCCACGCCCGCGCGGAAGGGATAGTCACGTGGTGTTCTCCAAACCACGGGCAGCATGAGTAGAGTCTTTGCCGTGACTAACTTATCCATCTGGAGTGCTTCAACCGTGGTGCGCGGCTTTCCTGATGGTTTGTGTGCTTTGGAGGAGTGTGTTTTTGTTTCCGCGAGACAAGTGAAATATTTGTACGCGCGTATTGTGCGCTGTTGGGGCCGGGATTTAGGGAGCAGCTGGGTGGAGCTGTAAAGGAGTGCGGGCAAGGAGAGAAGCCAAATGGAAGTGCATTCAATTGCCCAGAAATGTACATTTAAAGCTTTGAAAGTGCAATGTTCGTTTTGTGCATTTTGTTTTAAAAGCAAGATAAGGCTTTGAAAGTGAAAAGGAAGTCCTGAAAATAGTACTTACTAATGATAGAAATAATAGAAATTTATTGAAATAAACACTTTTACAGATATTTTAAAAGAAACATAAGTTTAAAAAAAACTTTTCAGATATAAGTTCAAACAAAAATATAAAATAAATTGAACAAGTTAAACAATTGAACAAAACGAGCAAATAAATGTTACAAGATACTAATAAAATTATGAAAAAATCAATGAAAGTCTTTAATTACATCACGAAACACTACAAATAGCGTGCACGTTGTCAAACAATGCCATTTATAGTAAAAAAATTTATAAGAAGAAAATAAACACATTAAAACTCCCGTTAAAGTAGTATAAACTCAAAGCAACGCAAATGAATGAATTCAAGGTACGGTACGAAGTATAGAAGAAAAGTTAACAAATAAAAACCGTTTTATTTTCCTGCCAACATGTTCGCTTCAACGATTCGTTTGTAATGTTTAACTTCATCCAAAAGCACGGTACGTTTCAACCATAACCGATTCATTTTTGTAACTGTTTGCAGGTTGTTGTTTTTCCCGCCTCTTTCCAACTGCAAACACAGCCCACCATCTCCGTGACTCTTCGCTCCGCGTAGGCGCCCCCGCCGACCATTCGGTTTTCCATTAATTTTCCACGAAAGTCAAAACGAACGCGCTTTTTTCCGGCGAGCGCAGTTTCGCGTTTTATTTCATTTTGCGCGCGTAGCTCCTGAGCGTGCGTAGGTCGCCGGTGCGCGTGCGTAGCTCTGGGGACATCTTTTTTCCGAGGCGAGGTTTGCATCGCTGCCCGCGGAATGAGTTTCATGAATTTTAATTTTTATTTCACGCTGCCAGACTCAGCCCCCCCCCCCCCCCCTGAATTGAGTTTCATATTTTCCGCCTTGCCGCCACTGCGCCTCGTGCGCCAGTGGGTGGGTGGGTGCCTTATTGCTTTGGGGGGCTCAAAGAAGGAAACAGAAACACACACACAAAAAGAGGTTGCAAACATGAATATTGTTCGGCACTTGCGGTGACTTGTGCTGGACACTGCGCTGGCGAGCCAACGGGCGTTACATTTACACCCCAAGCTAATGTTGCTGGCGACGTTTTTTTTGTTGGTTTGTTTTTTTTCCATTTATTATTCGCTGTTGCTAGCGGCACCCGACTCTGCTTTTTTTTCTTCCCTCCTTTCTTTGCTGTCTTTGGGGATATTTTGTGTGCCGGGAGTGCAAATAACAACAAACAAAAATACAAAAAAAAAAACATCCACAACAGGCTGGTCAGCAGCTTTGGCTCTTATAATGATTCGAGATATTTTTCCGCTTCGCTTTTGTCGACCAAATGAAACAATTTTCACCCCTCGCTGACGCCGTGATTGTGGTCCATTGAAAGGCAGATGGTAAATTATGGTACTTGCATCCGTTTCTGCGGGGAGCTTTGGCTACAGGAAGTGTGGAGATGTGTGTAGGTCACTTACAGCGGCAGGCGAAGCTTTCGAGCAGGGACAGGGCTAAATTTAAATCAATTTCCTTGAAATGGCTTCTCTTTGATTTGGGCTGTAGATTGGATTCTAGCTAAAAAGCTAGCTAAAAGCAGGAAATCAGTTTGCATGCAAACCGTTCTGATGAGCAGAGCCTTTTATTTGACTTTTTATTGCGCTATCAACGTCAGTGGTCATAATTTTCCCATAATAAGTGGTCACAAGTTATTGTATTAGATTTAGAAGCTACATTTGCTTTCCTTATCCACTAGATCTATGGAAGTGATGTCAATTGACAGTGGAATCATCTAGATTTACGAAGCTGAAATGTCGTATTAAGGTGAGCGGTTAAGTGTCTTCAGTCGAACTTCAAAGTTCTGAGTGATCTTTTCAATTTTAAGTTTAGTATATTTCTTATCGTTTTATACTTTCACGGTCAAAATAGAAGGTCATTCTATTAGTAAGAAAAGTAAACATATTTTTAAAGTATTTTAGCTCAGTCCTAATTTTACAAACACAGTTTCAAGTTATGATCTGTTCTCAAGTTCAAGATTCTAATTAATATTTGAAATTAATACAGGGAATACAAACGCATTTTTGCATGTATTTACTAATTTGCATGTACTACTAAAACATTTCAATGAGTGAATGAATTCTGGATATAGAGAAAATATCGCTGGTCGAATCATTTCGGAGTCTTCCACATTTTTCTGTCTATAAAGTTTCAATGTGCAAGAATACTAATTGAGTCAAATTTACTATTAGAAGGACAAATTGGTAAAAAGTAAGAATCCCATCAGCGCCGCTTTTCAAATAAGACTTTGTACAATAAAATGCACTTTTTGATGCTCTTCTACATACAATTTGATACGTCCTTACTTTCGAACAAAAACAAATCTTGTTTCTGTTACAAATATACATCAAATAAATCTGTTACTCATATAGAGATAATTGATTAAAATGTAAAAGCATTAACAATATTCATCCCAGTGTCAGAGTGTCAAGGATAATAGATGAAATATATTCTACAACAAACTCTCGTTTAGAAGAAATCCTCCGCAAGTACCTAGACGAACAAGATCCTTGCAGCATTCCGTCACTTTAAAGGAGTATCCCCGCGAACCCACTCGTGATAAATTGTCCTCCTGCCTATCTAAAGTCACCATGAACCATCCATTTGTTTGATGAACGTATCGGGCGGCTCCCCGTCCTACTTGCTGTACTTAACCTAACACCGTTGCAACAGCACGCTAAACGCATATTGCCTTAGCGCACCAACAAGCTCACTTAAAGAGCAACCGATAAGGCAATTCGTCAGCGGTCTGGAAGCAAAACTTCTGGCACACTTTCCCCATTAACACGATATGGTGTTGGCTTTCCATCCTCGCAGGTCGATTCTAAATCGATTTTTTAGCACAGCACAGTTTGAAGCATCACCATTACCGCTCTCTTTCTCACTCTCTCACCACTTCACATTACGCTATGACTTCTAGGGGTGATTTTTTTCCATCAAAATTTACACCCCCCCACCACAGCACAATCCCAGCCCATCCATCACCATAATCCGAAGGATTGTTTGTTTGCTTGGAAGCGCCAATGAAACGAATCCGCATGACGCCGTGTCGGAATGCTCGGGTTCACCGGGTTCATTTCCTCACCCGAAGCGGAAAAAAGGGGAGATTCAGTGTTTTTCTTCTATTTTTTTGTTGCTGTTCGTTGTTCAACCGCACGAGCATATAATGTTTAAATTTGCCGCATAGCGGATATGAAGCTGTGCGCGTTGACTTGGTGTTTGGAGGCCAAAACACAAACACACACACCATGAATGAAAGCCAAAACAATATGCTGTCCCTGTTTTTTTTTGTGTCTGCACGATCGTTTTCAGCTTCAATATCCTTTCACAACGCGCTCGCCCAAAAGTCGAGTGTCCTCGGTGCAGTTTCCACGAGACAGTGTGTTACAACAACCTTCCCGCTGTACGATGTATTCGGCGATACGTCACGATGAAACGTTTCCTTTTTGCGATGGATTTTTTTTTCTCTTTCTCCTGCTATGTTGGGAGGGAAAGTATCTAGCGAAAGGATATGCTTTCTCCGTTTTGACAGTCGAAAGGAAGAAAAGGCTAGGAAAAGCGAACGCACATCACATGGGCTGCCTTCGGGAAAGTGTTTCCCTCTACCAATCGGAAGCCACTCACACTGGCACGGGCGATGGTGCTGGTGGTGCAGGGCATTTTTTCTTCTCTCGTCCTTTCTGATTCATTTTGGTCGTTGATTGATGGTAAGGAAATGGTTGCAAAGGAAAAAGCCAACTCGATGCTGTAAGAGCTTCCCCGGGGTTGGGAAGGATGGATGGAAGGGGGTTCACGGCGGGGTGACAACAACATTGAAATCACATTCTTTTCTCTGCTGCTGCTGCTGCTGCTCAAATGTTTTCCTAACCTTTTGCTAGTGGTGTGTGCTGGTGCTGCGTTTCCTTTCAGGCTCTTGCTGTTGTATGCTGGGCCTTCCGTAGAAACTGTCATTGTTTGCAGGGGGAAGAAAGTGATTTCGTTTTGCAAAATATTTTACTTATTTGGAAGAAAGTAAAATTTTCTACAACCGATGTGTGGATGGTTGTGGAAAGCAAACTAAATAGAGAACTGGGGTAAGTATGTATGAATCTGTTAAAATTTACTGTCAATCCGCCGATATTCTGCAGTATTTGGAATATTTGCAATGAAATTTGTGAAATAAAGGAAATTAAATGAACCTGGAAAACAATATCGTCCAACTCATGTATTTACTGCAAAAATACAGCAGCATATATCTTACAATACATATAAACCCGCAATCATAAAAGTCAATACAAATAAATTTCATACATCAAACGATGGAGAGCTCTGGGCACATTTTAGAAACAAACCTGTACGTTCCGAACAAGACCCTTGTTCTTTGTTTAGTTTTGTTTCTTCTTCTTTTTGGCTCAACATCCGTTGTCGGTCAAGGCCTGCCTGTACCACTGCTTGTGGGCTTGGCTTTTAGTGACTTATTGATCCCCCCATGGCAGGATAGTCAGTCCTACGTATGGCGGCACGGTCCATTTGGGGCTTGAGCCAAAACGGGCATGTTGTTAAGTCGTACGAGTTGATGACTGTACTATGAGACTGTACTAGTTTAGTTTAGTGTTTATTATTTGATGGACTATAAAGCCCTCGCGAGTCAAATTTTGTTTACAATAGACATTAGATAACGAACAGAACATTTATATATTTAGTTATTGTTGGATGCATTCCGAACACTTAAAAGTGAAGTCAGTTCCGTTATTGTCATTCCAGGGTCATAGATATCGTCAGCTGAATTTAGTAGACGGCACATAAAAAGAAGGAGGTTGCGAGAGCCAAAGGTTGTTCGGGTTTCAGCGACTGCCAGCATTGGCCGGCGACGGAGTATTCTGGCAGGAACATAGAGGTGAATCCTTGAAAGCAGCTCGGGACAGTCGATGGTTCCGTCTAAAATTCCCGTGATAAATGCCAGTTAACTGTTGATTAATGCGACTTATGGCACAGTCGTCCACTCGTACGACTTAAAAACATGGCTGTCATAGGGTCAAGTCGCAAATAGACCGTGCCCCCATACGTAGGACTTACTAATCTGAAACTAAAAGCCTAGTCTAATAGTGGTTCAGGCTGGCGTTGACCGATAACGGCAGTTGGGCCAAAGAAGAAGAAGAAGAAGAAGAAGAAGAAGAAGAAGAATAGAGAAGAAGAAGAAGAAGAAGAAGAAGAAGAGAGAAGAAGAAGAAGAAGAAGAAGAAGAAGAAGAAGAAGAAGAAGAACAAAAGAAGAAGAAGAAGAAAAGAAAAAGAAGCAGAAGAAGAAGAAGAGAAAGAAGAAGAAGAATATTTCTGCATGTGGGTTGATTTAGTAATAATTATAGGGTTTTCCAAGTCACTTTGAATGTGCACATCATTCACCGCATTCAATATGTTTTTCAACAGCTTTAAAATGATGTGTTTGATTCAAAATGAAATTTCAGTTCTTACAAATGATTTTCAACACATGATGAAGAATTGTCAAACTCAATCCAGCTTGAGACGTGTTGAAAAATATCTGGATAAACTGAAACGTTATTGTGGCGCAAATAAAACCTTCGAAAGCTGTCAAAATACTTCTCGTAATCAATGAAAAATGTTGTACACATTGAAAATTGACTCGGAAAACCCTGTGTGCGCAGTACTAACACTCTTGTAATGAACATATTACTAAGAGGTAGTCATTTTGATTTGAAATGCTTGCCAAGCTACTCTAGGAGAATTTAATATGAATGCAATATTATATGGCAATTTGAAATAAAACTAAATAAATTAAAAGTGAAAAATATAACAAAGATTTTGAAATCAAACAGCTGAAAGTTTACTCACCTGCTTCCATAATTATCTTACTCTCATACTTACAACCGCTTTGCGATTCTGGCCTTTTGCTGGAGAGTCTTTAATGTCATGTGCTGGAATTTTGCGACCTAGTCAGGCAAGGAGTATGGTTTATGTTCGCTGTTTGTACAGAATCAAAAAGCCATTTCGTTAATAATGTCCATGTATTACACTGCAATCGCATAAAACAAAATAGGTCAATCTTGTAACCATAAACGATGCGTACAAAAACGTTTCGTCTCGCAATTAATTGCCTGACAGATCCAATAAAACCATTTTTCCTACCATTCCACTCTCGCAAACAGTCTGTGTGACCTTTTCCCCCCCATCGAATGAGTCATGAAAGTTGCATGATTTTACGGTGCACAGTTTTCGTTTCCCATTCCCTTTCTCATATCTATAAGAATGCGCTCATCAGAGCAGGTCCTCCCGCTTCGGAACGGATCGCATAATCTCAATCAAGCTCCGATTACAATTCGAACATGTATCAACATGGTACATCCCACCAGCAAACCATTACACCGCTCCACCGCTCCCTTGTAAAATAGAGTGTCCTCTCTCTCTACTCCCTATTTCCGATTCCCAATAAGTGACATTCCCGGAGTCGTGGAGACAGACAAACATGGTATAGTTTTTCTTCTCTACCAGCACTTCCTGCAGCCCCAGTCAACTGCAGCTCAACCGATGAAAACGCACAGGCATTTGACACTTTTTCTCGGGAGGTGGGGCGGGCAAGAAGACAAACCTACCCGCCTGGAGGGGAAACTTTCGTGCTTCCCTTGCCGTATGCATTCGCTTCAAGATGTCATCTTCCATTGGCAATAATGGAGGGAGCGGCAAGACGCAGCAAAAAAAAAAACGTTGACAACCACACATCCTCCATCCAATTCCGATTCTTTCCCATCAGGATAAGTACGTGAACTTCCGCCTCAGCATTCGTTTTCCGGAGGATTGTTTCCTTGAACGCAGTGCTAGTCGTCATTGGGGAGGAGATGAGCAAAGAAAACTCCTCAGCAGGAGGCTGGCAGCACGCTGTCTGCGAGTCGTTTTCGAGAGTGGTGTCGACACCACATTTCCTTCTCGGTGGCCGGCGAGGCGGGGAAATTTATTACAATTTATTTTGATACGAAAATGACAAGTGCCATCGCAGTTGTATAAATTTTATTGCATGTTTCACGATAAACAAAATAAATATCCCCGAGAAGGTTTGGATGGCGAGTGGGAGAAGCAAAAAACCTGAAGCCATCAACACAGCAAGAAACTGTGAGCTCTCGCGTAACAGTAACAGAGGGCAATCTTTCTTCTTTAAGGATACACGCCAAGAAGGATGCCCTCGTGGGATGTGCTTGATTTGGAGGCGTTGTAGCCAATGCAGCGGTAACAGCAGCAAAAAAAACTGAACAGTGATGAATACAATTTCTTTGTTTCAAGAGCTTATTTACTTCAATATCGCACTGAATCCTCAAAGCAGAAGTTTGAAGGGAAGAATCTGCTTGGAGTTTGGAGCAAAAGACCAATTGCCTGAGTCTATTGCTGCCCTCCCTATCGGTTCTGTTTGCTAATGCTTCGAAAAAGAATGCCAGGAACCATCATAAATAGCAATGAGTCCAATCCATCACCATCATCATCATCATCAACAACATCGCGTTCAAGGAGCTGTTTTAGCTGACGGCTTTCGAAACCATTTCGCAACCATTGCCCATCCATCTCTGCCCGAAGCCGTATGACTTTCTTAAAGCTCGCTGTCGTTTTTTATCCCCTGCAATGACACTTTATGAGTTATGCTCTGTGCTGTGTATTGCTAGGCATCTTTCACCGTAACGCCTCTTTTTCGCGTACAATTCGTCACCAGTTTTAGGGCATTGTGCCCATTACCTACCACGCGTGCAATAAAAATTCCACCAAAATTAGAACTTATTTGTCTGCCGGAAGTCACGCGTCCACGATGTCCTTGGTACGGATTTTTCACCCACCGTGCAATGCACAATTCTTTGGGACAAAGACACACCCACTGGCACGCTTTCACTACTCTAATGGTAAACTAAGTTGCGGACGCGTGAATGGCGCACTCCCCAAAGGAATGGCACGTGGCTGGCCCATTTTAACTCCGCTGCGAGAACAAAGAGGCCACACCGTGCTACCGTCACCTCCTGTGCCAGCACACCTCTTCTTGTAGCCACCGATTGCGTGATTCAATTTGACCCGCAATTATTCAATTGATTGTAAAGCGATAAATCCTTACCCCCATTGCGCTCGGGGTAAAGTCTTTGCCGTTCTTCTGCAATATTCTGCAAACGTCACGATGACACGAATGAAGCATTACGCTTCGTGTGTCGCTGTGTGACGGGGCGATGATGATTCTCCGGTACCGGTTGGAGTAGTGCTGGAACTTCCGATTCCGATAATAACAAATCGAACGCCAGCTGAGGAAACAAATTTTCCAAGGTTTCCTGGAATTCTGAACTGGGACAGTTCTGGATGGCATGTTTAAGGGTGATCAAACTATGAGCAGGTGAACAGAGATTCTTTGGTATTATTTACGCAAAGTTAAAATCATTCAACTTCTGGATTTCAGACATTGAGATATTAAGACATTGGTCGTAGAAATATCCTAAAAGTAAAATTCTCATAATTTTTTAATACATATGCCAGGTTATGTCTGTCTATCATAAAACGTTCACAAATCCATGCTCGAATTATTTTCATTTTTTCATGAAATTTTCCAGTTTTTCAGACCTAGCTGTTGGAGTTCAACAGCTACATGAACACCCACTTCCCACTGTGTGGTATTGATCCCGTTTTCAATATCATCTCCACCAGCTATTCGGGATGTTGGTTCACGCTAAAGCAGCATCGAGCCGAGTACATCGGGTAGTTGGTAGCCCGGTTGGATATCTGTCCCATTGCTACGAACGGACCAACCAAAAACCATGACTCGACACATATTCTCATTGTTGCGGGTGGGACAATTTCGGACCGAGCCTGCCCTGCCTGGGCTGTCCCAGCTGCTCGAGCAACAGTTTCCGCTCACTCGTGCTTGTTTGAGCTCGCGATGCACCCGGGCACTAAGAGGGACATCGGGATCTCGATTGACAAGTATGGTAACGTCGCGTCCAGACTGGCGTGCAACACAAGCTGCAGCTTTGTGGCTGTTCTATCTACGTCGGTTTGATTCGTTACTGACGGTCGCTTTAGCTTGCGTTTCCGTGTTGTTCCCGTGGATGCTGGCGGCAGGAGCGCTGTCAGCGTGGAGCTTGTGTGGCCACGATGACAATGGGGCTTACGATTCGGTGCAAAGCTTATTCGGGGGCTCTTGTAGCAATTATCAAACAATTGGTAGTGGACAAATTTCGTGTTTTTTTTGTGTGGGAAAGCAGTCAATTTAAAGCATGTTTTGACGAATTGAAGTTTTATGAAATTGAGTTTTATGAGTTCAGAAACAATTTCTGATTCGAACTGAGATAAATTCATATGTATGTTAAAATATTCGTTCCAATTTCTTATTGCATAAAAATGAATTATTCATGCATTAAAGCATTTTGCAATGAACATTGTTCTTCATTTTAATTGTTTTAAATGAAAAGATCGCTTGTGTTAACTTTTTGATGACAAATATTACTATCAATCCTTTAAATCTTTAGGCAGAATTAAAGCACTTCACATGTTCTTGCAATAAAACGTGACTTTTTTAATCGGGATTTCGGTCGACACCGTTTCAATAGGAAAGGATTCGATTTTCCACCCAGTTGTTCATTACCATGTTTTACATACAGCTTGCAAACTCCATTGCCTACTACAGCGGAATCAAACTAATACTCCCATGCGGGCATGTATTTTGTGATTTTTAATGGACTGCCGATTTCCGAAAACTCGCCACTGCATCCGAGCAAATGATAAATGAGAACGGGGGTGAAATAGAGCAAAAAAAAAAAGACGAAACACCGCGAAAGCCCGCCGGCGCTTTGCTTTCCGTTTCGGCCTCTGACGCAGAAAATTCCCTTTTTCAATTAAATGCACTGAGAACTGGTGCACATGTTTAATGGACTGTTAAAATCACCCTCCGGAAGTAGTCGCCCGGGACGGAACCGACAATGCAGCAGCAGCAGTGGTAGTGGTGGTGGTGGTAACAGGACGAGCAACAACATTATGTATCGGAGCAAATGGGTGCTGGCAGCATTTGTGCTTCCTCCCCCGGGATGAGATAGTTTACCCGGCGAGGGCGCTATACCGTTCACGGCGAGGAGCAACCCGAACGATGATGCTAAAGAAACAGAGCCTGGAGGGTATTCGCAAGCGCGACTTCCGACAGTGGGATGGTGTGGTTCAGCCAGCTGAAAAAGGCAAAAAAAAAGGGAAACGTTACGAAAACGAGTCCTCGAGTGAAGCAAAACACACCATTCTCACCATGAGAAATTGGCCGTATGTGTGTTGATGCCTGAGTGTGTGGCATTTTATTGCTTGTTTTGATGGAGCAAATTGTAGCAAGCGTTTATCACTCGTCGTTTTAAGTGAAATTTTTTAGCGTATTTAAACTGATGCAAAACTGAATTACACATTGAAATATCCTTTCAAGAGTGAGTCTTCCAATAAGTAGTTAAAATTACTTACTTATCCGGCCGCTACAACTCACACATTCTCCCTCAGGAAGTTGGCGGGCGTAGTTAATGAATGGAAAGTGCAATGTGCGTAGCCATTAAGAAGCTAACAGGGCAGTTCCAGAACCACATCATCCCCTGGTTTGAGCTCCGAGTGATGCTAAAACCGCTCACCGGCGGATATGTTGACGAATGGTAAAATTTAATTTGGCAACCTCGGAAACGTGACGATGGCTTTGCACTCCCCCGCAGCAGGAGCCTTAGGGGCGATGGGCGAGGGTAGGATGTTTTGGGTGCACTATGCAAAAAGGGGCACTCGTGTACCGATTCGAGTGAACATGGTCCAATGGGGGGGGGGGGGGGGGGGATGGATGAGAGGGAACGGTAAATGGCCAAAAGAGGACGCCCTACGGAAGCGAAGGGAACAAAGCTCATATCTTCCTGGTTGTCGTTAATGGGAGCGATAGTGGTTTGCACGGTGGTTGGAGATGTAGTCCAAATAAGGACAAATGTCACGTATGACTTTGAAGATTTGACTTAGAATATGTAAATAAAATTGAGGCATTTTGATAAGAATAAAAAAATTGTTTGAATATTTACCTCCTCCTTTTAAGCTTATTCTCGCGATGATCAAAACTAGCAATTTGGTAGGTGTGTCTTAAATTTATTTCGTTCACTTAGAATATGGTATATATTGTCTGAAGATACCTATTTGCTGTAGCGGTGTAGAAGTATAAGTTCTGTTTATTAACATCAAACAACTTTCTAACCACCAAAGATCCCATAGTACCCCGTTTGATGGTAGTAGCAAGACTCGCTTGACGAACGAACACCACAATCCATCGGGAGCTGATGATTGCATTCATATTGCGGCTAGTTGGTTACATTCGAGTGAGCAGAAATTACTTCTCCCGCAGCCAGAGACTTGAGGCTGGACGGTGTGTGCGTGTGTGTGCACGGTGGATTACAGCACAATATTCTTGTTAATTGAAAATTGGATTTAGTCCCTTTGATAGCATCAACCGCCACTAGATCCCTTGCCCACACCAACAGGATCGAGGACCGGGGGACCCCCGGTTTTCCTACGCAAATCTTTTGCTGCGCTGCACATTGTCAAAGCCCGTGGTAGGAAAAACCCCGTTTTATTAGGGCTTGCTGTTTTGGGGTGGGGAAAAGGAATGGGGCAGGAAAATGTCGGCGCATTTACTCAGCTAAGCCATCGGCGAAACATTAGTGGAATTGGAAGTGGGTACACGGTCAATGGTGCATGAAAGTTTCGCCGAAATTGTCGCTGCCACTGTCCCCCTGCCCCGCTTGCACGCGCTGTGATGATGGTGAAGCTGCTACTTTTGCTACAATTTTTACCGCCAGCGTGGGCGGTCGGGTACTGGGTTTTGTAATCTCATTGTAAGAAGGTGCACGGTTGAATGAATAGTTACGGTTGCGCTTCCCTGGAGCTGGCCGGGGAGGAACGATTCAGCGATTTTATGGTTTTTAACAGCGTTTTGGGTTCTATTGCGCATTGGTTTCTTTTGGAAGATGCAATATTCATGCAAAAAAAAATATATGAAACGGAGAGACTTAAGACAAAGCTTCATTCCGCCAATCTGGCTCTTTGAATAAGGAATTGTTTTTACATCATTCTGGTAGGTAATGAAAAGAAGGGTTTTAAACGGAAAGTATTAGTTAGGAATTACAACTGATAGTGCGCAGAAATCCTGAAATTGCTACCGAAAGCACAATTGCTATAAGCCGAATACTTTCAAGGAACTGTCAGTATGGCTCAAAACGAAAAAAAACAAATCTTGAGTGTAACACTTTTATAAAAGAATTTAATTTTTATAAACAATGTGACGATAACTTTTTGCTAGAGATAGAAGAGAACATTTAACGGGGAGTTTCACGAAACAAGCTAGTGAGTTTCAAGATACAAGCAAACCAAAAAACAAGGTAATGAAACGTTAAAATGATTAAGATCGATGTTTAAATTTTAGATATTTTTACTCATATTCTAAAGAAAAACCAGAAAACAAATCAATTTTGTATTCTATATATGTTAGTACACATTTGGCGAATTCCAATATTTTCGAATGCCACTGTCAAATTGAAAATCACAACCCGGATAATGAATATTGTTCCACAGACAGACTGAAATTTCAGTTTTCTGGTTTAAATAACACAAGAGGTAAATTATGGGTTGCAAAGATCAGTAAGATTGTTGAGTAAACCTAAGGTTTGCAATGGATACGTTTTGTAATAGAAAATTAATTCATTTACTGGATTCGAGAACTAATTGAGCCACTAGCATTTACTGTTTAAAGTGAACTTTTATAACAAAAAAAATCAGGATAAGATATAACATACAAACCAACTGAATTTGAAAGAGATGGGAAACAACTTCCACCATCCAATTCAAGAAAAAAAATCGATCCAATATCAATATGCATAAAAATACAACATCGTTCATTAGTAAGAAAATCACATTTCTTAACATAACACTTTGCAAAAAAATATAATCATCAACAGACAATTACACTATGCAATCATTTAAATAGTATTTAATTAGTTTAAATGATTCTTCAATATTGTTAGTTGTAGATGAATGATTTTCATCCAATTGAATATTGGCTATTTTCAATGTGAAGTTAACTTACCCACGATACTAATTCATGATAGGTAGACTTAAACGTAGTATGATTTAATAATTAAATAAATAATGGTCTCAAATACATAAACTTCCGTTATTAGTATTCTAGTATGAATGAAGTATCAGTAAGAAAGGAAACATTTTGCCTGGAAATAACAATATTCTGAGAATTATATTAAATTGTCACAGATGAAGGCAATCGACCAAAAGCTTACATAAAAATGTATAAACAAAAACGTCCTTTATTCATTTACTCATGATGGGAATAGACAAGACTAGTGGTCGTCAAACTAAGCAAAATGAAGATGGTAGTCTAATTCAATCACAATGATCGTAGAGTTTCATAAGCAGAGCCATTTTTATAAATCAATCTGGGAAAGTTTAATGGAATGAATGAAAGGAAACGTGCTGCCATCTACACAGCAATTTCCGATTACATCGTAGCTTTATATAAACAAACCATATCCAGTAACATACCGATATAAGTTCAAGGCTTTAGGTAATTGGAGGATTTTTGAAGTGACCCATAACAAATTCGCCAAATACGATAGCCGTCTAAAATGTGTACTTTTTTAATACGACCAAGCTGTTTGAACATCCAATGCTAATTTTGACTTAAGCTTTTATTGCATTGTATTTTGCCTTAAATCTACACCGGAATGTTCCATAGCGTTCTTTGGTGCATAGATGGAATAACGACTAACAAACTTTAAAGAAACTAGCGGGTGGTGAAACCAAATAAAAAAAAAACATCCTACCTTTCTTTCCTATTACACTCATTCAACATAATAATCTTGCGCTTGTTCACCATGGCTTAAAACTGCTAACCACGCTCGTCACTCCGCTGCGCCAGAGCTGCAGCGATGAGAGTGTAAAACGGTTTTCATTACTGCACCGCCCGAACGTACCGACCCTGCTGCGCTACTGTGCAGCACGCTTCGCGGATTACCGGGTGGCCTTAATTTTCTGCTTCCGCCTTTCAGCAAACTCAACTTCCGCCTCAGCAAGACAGCAGCAGCACCAGCAGCGCCAGCCATGCTCTAGAAACGAAATTTATGGTCACACTTCCTTATTAGCGCAGTGAGATATCGTGCAGGAGAGAACTTGACAGTGGAAGCTTTCGGCACGGGCACAGGGATAGCTAATTCGGATGTTGCCCGCTCTGCCCGACACGTGGTGCACAGGATGTTGGAAAAACGGGTTGGAAAAAGTTTCACTCCCACCCATTTCCCTTACCCCCACTCCCCCATTTGCGCCACCACGTGCTTGTGCCGCTGGTGCTCAGCGGCCACTACGCTAACACTAACGAAAGGCGTCTTAATCGTTCACTTTTTCCTGTAATTATTAAAACACCAAGTGGGAGCGAGCGAGCCTTGGGTTTGGAAGGGTTCGCTTTAGTGAAAAAGTGCTAGAGCAGCAAGATCGGTGCAGTGAGATAGCGTACGATCCACTTTTTTTCTTACTGCGACTACGATGCGAACGACGTCCGGTGGGATTCGCTGGTGTGAACCATTCCGCGTGTCACCGGCCACCTTCAAAGGCGCCCGCGTGAGGAGAAGAAGAAACAGGAAACAAAGAAAATGAATTATGGAAAAGCGTGTTTCGGAGGGGTTTAGGAAATAATTATTGCAAAAGTATCTACATGGTTATACAATAAATTAATGTCCACGATTAGTTACTAAGTGAAGCCAATTATAGCAAACATCTTTAAAGGCATGTGACCCTAGCTCCTTTAAGGCTCTTTTAGTTATCACGTAGATCAAATTTCTGCACAATATCACAATTCTTTCCTATATTTTTCAGTAGAAAATCCTGCCGGACAGTTTGCACCGCATCGCAGAAGCAGTGAAACAAACCCACCCGGGATGCATTATAACTGCACTGCTCAGTTTTGCAGTAATGGCGCGTCTCACTGTACGTCTCCTCGTTGCATGATGGCTCGCTTAATCCTGCCACACAGCACGGCACGAGCTGTAAGCTTCCGCTACGTCCTGGCCCGTTGTTTTTATCCGCCTTACTTCCGCAGAAAGGCACGTAGTGGAAACTGCATCGCATCCGCTCCCTCGCGATAAAGCACCATCTAAGATATCAGCTGGGAAATTAACTTTCCTTAATTAACACATCGGGTTAAATTGCACCCACGCCTCCGCCAGCTCAAGCTCCGTGCATCCCGGCCCACGGGTAAATGATGCGGCTGGGCGGCTCCGGAGCGTGTGACCCTTGATGAAGATTGGCAATTAATTCGCGCGCGCATTCTGAGACCCGACGCGTTCGCCCGGGATGCTCGATACGTGTACGTGATATTGTGGTGTTTTCGTTTTTCGCACAGCGCGGGCTACTGGAGCTGCCTCCGTCAGCGGATATGCAATGTACGGGCGAGCCCGGAAGCGGGAAATCCGAACCACACCGGAAAGGATGGTGCGTTTGTTTCTGCTCGTTGGGGGGAAGCGTGTGAATGAGCGTTGGCAGGAGTTTTGTTTTACAAAGCGGAACCTAAGTGGAACATGAAACAAATGCTGCTGTGCAGGACGGTATTTGAAGATTGTGTTAAATGCATGCAGCGAGCAATTAAGGAGCTGTCAGTGAAGCAAACAAGTGCTGTGGTGAATTCAATTTGATGTATCATTCTCTATAATGGAAAATTTCGGTCAAGAAACTCGAATATTGAATTTCAAATTTTCGAATATTCAATTAAACTAAAAATTTAGTTGTTGAATAGCTTAAGTTGAAAACGAAAACGCCGAACACACTCTATTTCACAATTGTTTGTATATACAAGTTAATTTGGCCAGATTTAAAAATACGTCCTTTACTCTTAGGAGTACGCCGAAATTAATGGCCTCGAAACAAAATAAAAATGAGGTACTTATGACGGTCACCAAAAAGACATAAATCCAAAACCGTTAGTTATCCTGACATCAATACATTCCTTTTTTCGGTTCAAGAACTCCACAAAACATAATAACGGTCCTGATACTGAATCATTACCGAACCTAGAACCAATATTGAATTCATACCTATCCAGGAATCAATACTAGTTATACCAGTCCAATTCATCATCGATTAACCCATACCTGCCCTATAATCGATGATGAATTTAAAACTTTTCTGGAACCAATTCTGAACCCGAAACGGACCTAGAACTTGTCAAGAACACACACCGATCATGGAGTCTAGCATGTATCCATACCGGTCTTGAAAATGATTGTGAATTCATACCGGTCTTGAAACTAATACTGAACCCATACCGACCCTGGAACCTACTATGAACTCAAACCGATCCTGGAATCTACCATGCACCCATGAACCGATCATGAACGCTTGTCGGTCTTAGAAACGATCATGTACCCATGATCCTGGAATTGGTACTTTACGCATACCGGTCCTGGAACCAATCAAGAACCCATAACGTCCTGGAACCTGTCATAAAAGCATATCCGTCCTGAAACCGATCGTGAACGTATACCGGCCTTGCAACCTATCATTAACCTTTACCGGTACTGAAACTAATGAATCCATATCGGTGCCGGAAGTTATCATGAACCCATACTGCTCCTTTAACCGATAATGAACTCGTATTGAACCAGAAATAGCTTGCGATTCCATTTTTTTCTGTAACAGTATCTGGAACTGTTCCGCATTCGGATTCGAAATGATTCTAGAACACTTGTTCCAGGTTTAGAATCGATATAGTTACAGTTCCAGTCGATAAACTATACTCGGTAGTACATGTACAGCGTGGGAATAGTGTAGGAATTAGCGTAGGAAATAACGCAGTAATTTAGCGCAGGACATCAGAGTGGGAATTTTAGTATAATTTGTATACTGATGATGATGATGATGATATATAATATCTTCAGAAAAATATTATTTAGTAAAAATTTCACTATCATTTCAGATTGATGAAAAAATCGGTTTTTATTCAAGAACATATCAACGTTTGGCTAAAGATCTGAACCCCTCAAACGCAGTGAACGGTAGCTAAATGATTTAAAAAATCTGAGAAAAAAACAATGCCGATGAAAGTGACATTTTCATTTATTGAATGTATAATTTTATATAAAAATGTAAAAAACAGGTATAAATTAAGTTTGCATTTGAATTTGAAACATTATCAAAAGTAGTGAGCATAATTCAAACAAAACACTATTCCAGACCAACTCATGAATACATTAATAATGAAATACATTAATTTCACGATGCGAATTTCCATTCGCCTGCATCCCTAAAGTCGGAATTACACCTTGCCCAATCGTAATTTAATATTCCACTATTTTCTATGTCCCAATCCCCAAAGCAACCGTTTTTGAACAGTGACGTTCAAAAGATATTGCCTCACTTTGATTGATAAGCACTGTCCTAATTTATGACATGGTGCATTATCCGACTGTAGGCGCGCCGCTGTGAATCCACGAGGGAAATTTCCAACAGATACATAAACACACACACACAAACACCCATCCACCCACATGCAGTTGATTGGTCGATCCGATTCCTATTAAAACGGCAACTAAACCAGATCAAAACGCAACAACCTCATGTTCCATTGTACATTACTTTCGGCCTGATGCAACGGCAGCGCGCTTTGCTGCGCATACCGATACCGTGTGCGTCACGCTATCATCACACGGGAATGCGCTTAGAAAACGCTTTTGTCATTTTGGGATGGTTCATTTTCTATATTGTGTACGAGCTTCAGGACCATTGTTTGTTGTTTGGTTCGTTATCACGCGCGCAAACCCACGCCCTGTCGCCTCGGCCCGGGTTTTGGTGGATGTCATACCAATTTTTGAATTATTAATTGCATGCAGAGGGCAGCCAAACAACCACAGTACGGCACAGAACGCTCGACTCATTTAATGCCCGTTTGCCTGTGGAACAGTTTTCGGGTGCCAAGCAGCACCCGCTGCCACCACACTATGCAGCTGCGGGCTATTGTTTGATCCGCACTAGTTTAAAAGTGTCGTTTGTCGGGTTGTGATCTACGGGATGTGATTTATTTTTCATCCCTTTTGACGTGCGGAACTGTTCCGGGTTTTTGGGCGCGAGTGAGGAGCGCGAGGCAGCAAAAAAGAAAAACAGCTTTTCCATCCGTACTTGTCGTGACGGTTGGTTGTGAAAATTGAACTAGTAGTGCTAAGCTGGCAGGGCTAGGACAATTCAAAAGCGAGGATTGACTATTGTACACACCACACCAGGCCAGTAACATTGCGATTCTGGTCCATCCTGCTGATGGAACACATTTAACTACCCTGGAGCTCCAGCAGATGACCCAATGCTGCCCGGCGTGTCGTAGCTTTCCATCATTAGCTGACAGACTGGATATCCATAAATAAATTAAAATGAAATATGAATCACATCCCAGACCGGGTCCGTGTGCGCTGGTCGTCGGTGTGATGCGCCCCAGCGTATCATCACCCGTACATAGGTCTGCCCCTATGTCTCAGCTCCCCAAACCAGCCGAACAGGACAGATGCAAAGTTTAAACCGGGTGCCAGGACCGGCTCGTGGCGGCTACGGGCCGTCAGAACCGAGTCGGGATGACGAATGTTTTGTGTGTCCCTGGGCGATTTCCGGAACCGATTCTTTCTGACTGACCCTTGGTGCCGGTGCACGGTGGCTGCCATGTTCCTTGAGCTTAGCGGAGTGCTCATCCAATTTACCACTGTGTTCACACGACAGCTTGTATAAGGAGATGGAACCTTTTTTTTCTGGTTTGTGATGGGAATGGTTGAGGGTGTTTTTTTTTTTTGTAATCCAGTTCCGGTATCTACTCTGATGGAGAAATACACAAATAAATGGAAGCAATCATAGGTCAGATTTATTGCTTGAATCTTGTTTAGTACAATTCAGTTAGGCGACACTAAAGAGTGAGGAGAAAAAGCATTGTTTATAGTCGTTCTCCTATTTAGTTTTTACAATAAAACAACAATTTAAAACTCCAATTAAAATCTTTCATTTGAAACTTCAATCAAATAATTTGCTTCTTTTAAAATGAATGTCTTTGAATAGCTTTACAAATACAGTTGTTATGCTTCAACATACTTTGTAGTAATAAATTTATCATTACTGGTGCAAAGGAGCTACAGCAAATGATTGTTGAGAGAGCAATGGTATTTTATCAACGTTTTGTATGCACGAAAAATTGTTTAAAATTGCAGTGTTGCAATAGAATGGGGTTACAAATTTAAACAATAACATTGGAAATGTTTGGTTTTATAAAGGGAAATCTCTCAAGAATTTATTCGAATGATGGGGCCCTTCACGATTCTAGTCAGTTTTTTGTTTGAAGTTTGACAGTTCGAGGCTGAAATCATGTAAACACTCTATACAAAATCACACATAAAACTAGCCTGCGTTTTTCAGTCTAGATTATTCTAGCCTCAAAGCTAGAATTAGATTCGAGTACCTACTCAAAAAAATGGCAAAGCAAGTTGATGTTTACATTTATCCCAAGGTACATTAAAGAGATCAGGTGGTAGAATCTAAAATTAAAATGTATGTAGTCCAGCTGGTCTCATAGCATGTTTTTTGTAAACAAATTTGAATATCAGTTTTTCATAGGATGGGTTAAAACTTTTGTTCAAACAAGCTTTCTGGAGGCTTCACGAATGCACAAAACTCTCTTAAAATCTTCCTTCAGAAACAGAAGGGATAAAAATCAGCCTTCTAAATTCATACACCTTGGAGGCGGTCCCGTGGTACAGTTGTCAACTCAAACAGCGGACAGGTTGAAATTTCAGCCTTAAAACTTAAAACGGAAAGGGCCCCAATAATTATCTACAAGCTGAACAATCGTGTAAGCGCTATCAAGAAATCCTGCAAATCTTTGCGCAGAATATGAATTAGTTTCTCTATAGATGCCGTTTGTTTAACTAATCGAGGGGAATAAGTAATTTTAGTGGGTTGTAAGTAAGTTGATGTTGCAAGTACACGCAAGTGAACGCGACTTTTAGTTTTTTATATACATTCGATAACATGACAACATTTATTCATAGTAACTGTCCAATTTATTTACTGATATGCTGATATACTCCACATACTAGACACCCCTAATACTCAATAGTGAATATGCAAATAAATCACCACTTCCAGTGCAAGTTAAAATCAATTATTTGTCCAGGCAAATATTCATTGTACGATCGTAAGAGTTTATCTTGTAGATTTCCCCCTTTTAAATTAAGTCCTCGTGCAGCTCTGTTCGCTATTTTTTTCTTTTGGCTTTCTGTGTGTTTAATAATGAATCGTAGTAAGGTTCACAGTCTTACACCCAGTATTAAACTCTACATCACTAAAACAACCACTAAGAGCAGCTTTGTTTGTACACACTTACCTCACACATGCACAGTCACTCTCAATATCTCATTTTCATTTCCGTAAGGTCATTTTCTCTCTCCCGTCCTGTTTAAAAAAAAATAACCGCCGGATCATAAAGCACTCGCTTCTTCCGTAAATCCTTTTTCATCCCCAGCTGCAGCATTAAAAAAAAACACTCACACACATACCAACAACAAAAAACCTCCCCGAAACCGAACAGTGCTCAGTCTTCGGATACGATGGTATTTATATTAAAAACGATGATTTATTAAGTTTAACATTTATCCTTGGCCCCCCGGGCGGGGTGGCCCAGCGTGTGTCCCGGCACTCCCTGACCGGAAGTCAACTGCCGGGACAGGCTGATAAGCTACCAGGGTGTGTTCGCTTTTTAAAGCATCTCGTGGGTGACTGTTCCTTTGCACATTTCTTTTTTTTGTTTGTTTGCTTCATGCTTTTGGAGCACAGCAAAGGAAGTGGATGGAAAATCCCGTATTGAGTCAGTGCGAACATTGAATTTTCCCATCGGAATCGGAGCATGGTGTGTCGCTTGCCGGGTGGGATTGCACCAAACTTAATTGCATGCTGTGTGTGTGTGTTTCCTCCCCACGATTGCTTGTTTTGGGAGCGTCCTACCAACGGACATGAGTAAAGAGATTTTTTGTTTTAAATCCGTACGGAAAACATTCACCAACACCAGGCAAAGAGAATAACTAATCTCTTGGCGCGGTTTAAAATAAAAAAATAAAGTGTACAACAGCAAACATGGCAAATATTTACGATCGCCTCTACAATCTTTCGGGGTCCATCCTGGTCCTGGTCGTGGCCGTCCGTCCTGCTTGTTCGGACCGTCTTGGTTTGGTGGATCTTCCGAGCACGAGGCAGAGTTTTGTTTTTCCAATTCTTTTTCTCCTTCTGCTGTTACTCACACATTTCATCTTTGTTATCCGGTCCGTGGGTCTCTGATCGCACTGAAAAGGAATCGAAGCGCACCTATGGTCAAACCAAACGGGGGGAGCAGAATTTCCAACCCAACCAAACCACGGACAAACAGCCACCGGTACAACCGGCCACTGTGTGCGGACGTGTGCTGCTGGCCGGTTGTGTGAACTGTGGATTTCCTCGGAAAATAAAGTGTGCCCGGAGTCAAGTAAACGAGTCAGATTTGTCACATTGCTACACGGTCGGCTCTTCCGGAGCAACCGGGGGTGGGAAGGATCCGAAACGTGTGGCTGTGGTTGCATGTGGTTTCGGTTTATTCTCTTTCGCTCTTTGCCGCAGTCCGTTCCGATCTGTGTGTGGCCTGTTATCCTTTCCGAAGCCGCCCGCATAGCTGTAACCAGACGATGTGTGTGAGTGAGTGTGTATGTGTGGAGCGAAAGGATTTATGGAAGGCATATGGGTGAAATATTTTCCAATTAGCTCCTTGGCAACGGTATCCACTGCCCGCTGGCGTCGGTGAAAGTGAATGAGTGCTTAAGTAGATCGATGCATTCTGGGAAACCGGGCTGGTTAATATCGTCGCTGTCGTGTGCAGTATATAAGTGTTGTGCAGCGAGGAACCGAAGGCTTTAAAGTGTGTCAAATGCAATTTGATAGGCCATAAGTATGGAGGAATGCGTTGAAAGCGATCGGGCAAGATTATGGCAATTTTATAAATAAGGATATTGTCTCCTTAGAAATAAAAAAAAAACGATTGCAACCTGAAAATACTGTTGCAGGTCATTGAATCATTAAACAAACGTTTTTGACTGTATTTTCGAGTTAAAAAGAAAGTAAATCAATAAGCTTCTATAAGTATTTTTGCCCGAGAATTCCGATCAGGCTTTACAAACGATGACTCACAGGCCAGAGAGTGTTTATTCCTTTTTTGTAGCCTCAAGGCGCTTTAGGACAAATTTCTTATGTCCTAGAATAACACTCACGCATCCCACTATTTTATCCAAAAAGGATGTTGAGTGAATTGTTCACTGCTGCAGTCAACCAGTTTCCCCCAAAGTCTGATATCTCTAAAACCCTGTTCCTCACAAGCTTCACTTCAAAGATTTCAATTCACACGGAAGAGTCAAGTTCAAATTTTCCAATTCGCAATCGTCACTTTTCCATTGGAAATATAGCAGTATGCGATTAAATTGTATGAGAATAGTAGATTTGTCTTTAAAATACCAACATCAATAAACCCATCAAACCAACCAAATACGAGCTCTGGAACAAAGGTTATAAATGTTTAAAATGTTTCATTACATTGAAAACGCCTACATAAATTCAAATCAACGCACAAGTAAACCGTTTTACTACCGAACCTCCCACGTGCACGCGATTACACCTAGCATCAACGGTTGATTTTTTAATTATTTATCAACAAAACGGCCTAAACGTCTTGCTTGAGCCCACGGTAAATATCTGACGCATTATCAAAATGGCTCATTGCTTCCATTTCTCCTACGCAGCAAACGCTTGGCCGAAAACTCACACCACCTCCCCCACTAACATACACATCTAACCTGCCGGTAAAGCGCCACCACATCTGCAGTAATAATGCTGCGGCTGTTCCATTTTCCAAACGTTTATTAACTACTCCGAAACGATACGAGCGGTGGGAAACGAATCCACTGTCTATCAGGTTCCTCCTTTTCCGCACACGAAACTTCCTAATGTTTGGTGTCGGGATGTTCGTTTGGCTTGCGACTAAACCTCCACCACCAACGCCGGAAAACATCACCTTAACGATCCAATTAAAGTTTGCTCGCACGCGCGGGCAGCAGCAGCAAGATCCAGCAGAAAAGGCAGTTCGTGATAATCCTTAAAATCAGCTTACTCATCGTTTCGCGTGTTTTCCCGACGCTATTTGCTCAAGACGAATGTGGAACGATTTGTTGCAAAAGAAAACCTTCCTTCGAGCCGCTGCCGTTCGATTTGTGCATGGAAAAACCTTCTGCCCCTGGCAAAGACGTTTGGCTTAAGTTTGCAGTTTGCTGTTCCCGTAATTAAAAGCTGTCAGAGAAAGTTAATTTATGACGCACCGAAATGCAAAGACGCGCTTCACAGTTTCCCGAGCGCATTATAGACTCACCGCTCCCTGGTTGCGTTGTCTTCGATCGTTCTAAGAAGCGCCTGACTACCTCGCCCCTGCTCACTCTCCTCCCACTGTTCGTGGCAACATCAACACCCGAAAGTGCACAAATCTTACATTGTGCTGATTTTGTTCCAGCGGGACCATTCTTAAGCATGGGAAGAGCATGGGTTTTCTTTTGGGCCCCGGAGCGCGCTGTGGGCCACAGTAAGAAACAAAGCTCGGGCTCGAATAAATTTTCATTACAAGCGAACACATTTTGGAATATCATCATAAACAGAGAATAGATACATCACGCCAGGATGTGCCGGTGCCGGTGTGCCAGTGTGATGGGGTCCTAACGCGACGCTGGGGATTTAAACGTTGAGCCATTATCGTGTGTAGTTGTTCTTATCGTTAGTCAAAAGGGACGCGTGTTTAGGCGGTGGGTTGGAGTTGGTGCCGGGCCGGGTCTCAGACTCAGGATGATAACAAACGGTCGGAAAATATTTTACTTGACTTGAAGGCGCTCGTGAAAGCAATACAGTGCTCGGCAAGCATTTTATTTGGCTATGGTGTTAAATTTAGTGAATTCAAGGCAATTGAAATAGATTTTTATGTCTGTTTGTTTAACTTGTTTTTTGCTAAAATAATATTTGCTAAGCTGATGGAATATATTTCAATAAATACAATATCAAAGCTAAAAAACACTTCATCCACACTATCAAGTGCTCTGTTCTAAGACGCCAGCTCAGCCCATTTTTGTGTAAACCGTACAAATTGCTCCTCAAAAGCAAGCAAACATTGCACCAGAGGAAGACCGCTTTTGTATTTTTTTTTTTGTTGCTTTCTCCATGTTCCAACAAAGCCGGTAGCCGTGTTCTACCAAACGATCAATTAATCATAAATGGTTTCATTCACGCGGCAAGAAGTAAAATATTAATTTTATGACTCGCTTTACTGTACTTACCAGCACACATAACACGTACCTTACCAACGATCAATGCTGTTCGCAGCAGCTATGATGGTTTTTCCATGGTTTTGAGTTGCCAAATTAAGATTCTATGGCAATGAAGTAATTTTAATGCATAATTTATGTTATTGCAAGTTTGTTATTGATGAGCAAGTCCACTAATATAAATTTTAATGAATGATTACAAATAATTTGATTTTAGATAGTATAAACGTTAGCAAAAGGAACATAATGCTCCATAAACTAACATACAATTTTAAAAATGGAAAAAAGTTACTTATTCAAATTAAATTACGAGAAGTAAAGTTTTATTGTAAGATTATCACCATTGAAAGAAAACACAAGTAAGAAAAATATAAATAAAAGAAGAACAAAACATATAACATATTATTATTATTATTATTTATTTAATATTGTTTACATTTTTGCTTTGGTTTAGTGTTTATTAATTGATGGACTACAAAGCTATCTCTAGTCAAATTGTATTCACAATATACAATAGATAACGAACAGAACTTTTACATATTGTTACGATTGAACGCTATCGTCAATCCAGGCTCGTGGAGATGCCAACCTGGCGTGCTCAATACGTTCGACGAGGAGCAAAATCCCAAGCAGCAAACTCCTAGATCTGTAGTCGAGACGATGAGGTCTACCTCGGAGAGCGAATTTATGTATCAACGTTATATTATATACATATAAGCCTTTTTTCTTGTTATAAGCCTGTTCAAGAAATAGGAAACGAAAGGATTCTAAGAAAGATTTGAATTCGAGCAAGTGAAAGAGGTTGCTCCAAGAAATTAATACATACAAGAACAAGTATTGTTGATATATCCGAAGCTTTTGAACAGTAGTAAAATTAATATCCTTTTACCAGCACACCTATTCGGTCTACAAAACAATGTAATATCATGTACCAATACTACACATTATCGACCAACGGATTTTAGAACATTCTCCCGGCAAAATCATCTGCTATCCGCACCGGTGCTGGAACGATCTGCCGACACCGTACGCTGTTCCATTCTTGTACAGCTTTTAAGGAATTACAGCAATTCACGCATCCCTCCCCACTGTCACTGTCTCGCACACGCTGCATCCTCCAGCCGATAGAATCCGCTAGACAAATCTGTCCCCTTTCGATAGCAAAACCACCGTCACCGAAAGGAAGAACCACTCCTCTCCACGGTACCAGCACCTCACCACACTCCTCAGCAAAAATGCGTTCTGCAGAAGACGCAGCGTGAGCGCAATGAGCGATACGATGGGAAATATTTGCTGCGAGGCTTAGATTTTACAATTTTAAGCATTTTCTCGTTTGCACAGACGATGCGAAAAGCCTGCGGGTGAAATGTTCCGCTTCTTGCAGACAGCAAGCAAGCCCTGCGCCGACCTGTATGTCCATCCAAGCGGCTGCTACTGCTGTGTCGCTTGGGGGCTGACAGTGTTGGTGAAGCCTTCATGCCCAAAGTAGTATGCCCAATGCGGAAGGATTTTCACCACGGCAGACGACAATTTGTGAGCAAGTACTTGCGCGGGCGAAAGGATGGAAGGAATCGCTGCCGTATCGCAGCATGCGTGTACGTCATACTGTTCCCAACCTCACAAGGGAGCGCACGGGTGCTCCCGAGGTGGAAGATTGGAAGTCCCCGTCTCGACTTAAGGAATCTTTTGATGGATCACCGGTTTCATTCTGGTTCGGCCGTTCAAGGTTTGGATTTTTGCGTTACATCCGAGCCCGCACACTGTCGGGCAGCACTGTCGTAGAACAACTGTCTAATTGTTTGCTTACATTTAAGGCCACTGAGTGTTGTCGCAAAGCGCTTCCGTTCGATACACAGCAGTGATGTTCGAGACGCTAGAAAGTGCGGGTATTTTTTTCGTTATGTTGAGGTTGAGAACTTGAATCTAAAGCAGTGCCTGTGCTAATATGAGGTTGCTACAATCAGGAATAAGGGTGGCTTTGACGTGCAATATGACAGTGGTGAAACAAGATAACATGTTATGAAATCGCTTTATAATAGGACTAGTTTATTTGGCCCGGTTGCAGGGTTTCGCAACAGAAACTAAGATGTGTGTAGTGACTGCAGGGCATATTTTAATGTTTTCATGCAAACATGTAGATCAGCAACCCTTCTCTCTTTTGATGTCTTTTTACTGATACTTTTTATGACCGTTTTGCTATATTGGTACAGGTTTCCATTCAATTCTTATCCCAGTTTATAGCCCTTCCATATTTTTGCCTTATTTACAAATGTTAGTGTTTCCATTACATTAGCAATCGTGGTCCACTTTCTTTTTCACTATGTTTGACTATCAGCTGGACTCGTGGTACAGTCGTGCATTGTGGGTTCACACAAGATGACTGACTATTATCCAATACGCATTGTGGGTTCAAGTTCAAGATGACTGACTATTACAGGGTTTTCGAGGATTATATAGACATGTTCAGCGAGTTGTAGATTCGTTCAGGTATATAATAGACTCTTTCAGCGAGATATAGAATTGTTCGGAAGTAGGCGTAGACATGTTCAGCGATTCTGTAGAGCTGTCATTTGTTTTGTTTACACACTGTGCCGCAGGGTTCAATTTTTCATTCTTAAAAGTCCTAAAAGTAGTTAATAATCATTACCCAAGCTGTTTAATACATAAATTAGTTGAAAAAAGCTTATTTTTTCGAAAACTGTTTGTTTACCTCCTGATGAGAATGATCCAAGCTGCAGTCCAAGGGGTACGAAAGTGACAGCTCTACAGTATAACCGAAAATGTCTACGCCTACTTCCGAACAATTCTATATCTCGCTGAAAGAGTCTATTATATGCCTGAACGAATCTACAACTCGCTGAACATGTCTATATAATCCTCGAAAACCCTGTATCCTGCTAAGGGTTATCAAAAAGTCACTAAAAACCAAGCCCCGATGTGGCGCACGCTGGCCTTGGCCAACAACGGTTGTTTTGGCAAAGAAGAAGATGTTTGACTATTCCTCTATCATTGACCATTTTCAGAACCATATAGGACATACGAAAATTGAATTTAGTCATTCTGAACTTATGGAATAGCTACTATTAAATGACATGTTCATATGACATATGGGTCCGAGTCTTCCATCCACAGGGCTCACTGTCACGGCTTATTATTGACCCGTGCCCCATTTTCTTCAGGACTATTTGTGTACCAAGCAACCATGGATATTCAAAAGTGCTAAATGCTAATAAAAACAATTAAACTAACTTCATTTAACTTCGTAGCTTCATCATGTGCTCATATAAAAAGAACCCCTGACCCAGGAATGTCCTTATTCCGTGTATATTATTATCCCATTACTTTTCCCAATAGGAGTTGGTGTTCATTTCAGTTTTACAGTGCAGTTCAATTGTAATTCCACTGCTGAACCATACAATTGTTTTTCCCGCAAGATATACTTTCGATGGATGAATAAATATTAAAATTCATTTATTCAATTTTTGTTTTTTTTTAAATGTTTAACACAACTCGTACTGAGCCTTATCCTACAATCTCCGTATGGAGACCCAATCCATGGAAAATATAAACCCGTTATATGCATTGAAAAATGATGAATGATGCATGATGAATGCATGAAACATTGTAATTGTTCAACGTTCATAGCGTACGATTTGGCAATCCTTTCAAGCAAGCATTTGACTGCATTTGGATGATGGTACAGGAAGCAAGTACATGATAGTTCGAAGCAAGTCTTTTTATTGAAACGTTTTGAACTACACAAAAAACACTACTACGCATGATAAAATGGATGGAGCGAGGTAGAATCTCCACCACAGAATTATTTAGAATCACTGGGAATAATTTGATAATTATTGATACACTTTCAACACGTGTGTAGAAGAAAACAATGATGTCTTTTGATCTGAATATATCAATGATTCAATCACTCTACCATTGCTTGTTGCCTCGGAGAATGGAAACACCGCAAAGAAATAAAAATCATCCAAGCACCCATAGTTGGTTAGCAAAACCGTTCTATAGTGAGTAACTTTTTCGTACAGATAGATCCCATAGTGAGCAATCGTGTCACCTATGAGCGTGACGTGAGCGTAACGTGAGCGTCACCTCTTACTTCGTTTTGTATAGGGAGAAAATAAATATTAAATGTGAAGTATATTATGTAAACTAAACACAATTCATCTTCATCTAACAGTCGTTGCCACTAGATAACCTAAGTAACCTATTTTTGACTATGAGTCAATCGCTTTATTTACAAAATTTTACGTAAATTCTGAAGCTGTGTGCTCTAAAATTATTGGGATTGAGTTAAGAAATGAACAAATTCATTAATGAAATTCAATAACACAATTATAAAACAATTATTTTGCCAATTTTGAAAGTTTTAATAGAATAGTAAAAATGGGCAAGTATTTTATGCTGTAAACAATGGATTTAGAATTTCTAAAATTTCATCATTTTTTCTCAAGAAACAATCAAATTACACAATTTTTTTTCTTTTTCATGAGATGTGGAATAACAATTGTTATAAATCTGCTGAAATATCTTATAAAATTGTCATGATTCCTACAAGAGTCAAAAATTGATGCGCACTGTAAAAAAAATGGAGGCCATAGGGCAAAAATTAGGTGGCAACGACTGTAGTAGATACAACAAACGCAGCAGGCTTAGGACTTGATGGTTTGTTTGGTGTACATCTCATGACCTGATTGTCGATCCTGCTTAAAGATCCATACGGGAATTTAAGCAACGACCCAGGAAAAGATGTTCATATCCTTAGTATACAACCACTCTTCTTCTATTAAAATAGCATAATCAGGAATCATCTGTATTGATAGCTTTTATTGATGAAATAAATAAAGGCTGTGAGCAGTTTGGCACATACAAAATAATGTATTTTTCAAGTATGATATTCGAAAGATTTCTTGTCTGATTGCATTCTTTTGAGTGCTGGTATTTAAAAATCTAAAGAAAAAACATTGTCTACAAATCGTATTACTAGTTTGTCGTTGCAGGTTATGCTTTCCTACAGTTATAGTTTTCATAGGTTATTTCAATTTGATTGAATCCAAAATTTGCTTTTCATTTTTTCAATTATCTTTCACATAAACACTTCACCTCTTTTATTTAATATACTTTACTTACACAACAAATTGTTGTAAATTTGGTTTTCAGTAAACTTTTCTGGAAATTGCCCACCCATTGATGTACGCAACTGCAGCAAACTGCAGTATGCCTAGGGTGAATGCTGTCCCGAAACATGTGCATTTCACGCTTTTTGTGCATATTGAAGGAGCGCAGAAAGCAGCTTGCATGCTGCAACATCTACTGCACACCATTTTGCCACGGTTGGTAACCCGGAGGGCACACTGGGACTTTGCTCCAGCTTCATACATAATAAATCCATTCTCATTACTAGATGATTGTACACATTTTTTGAAACACTCCCTATCGGCTGCCTGTTCGTCTGCCCGTTCCCCATTTTCAGCAAACTCATACACACCGTCACCCACACGTACGGTACTATTTTCCCCTTTTAAACAAGTTTATGCTTGGGGTCGTAGGTGCTTCGCCCGAACAAGCGACCGCACAGAACAGATTTCTTTGACGTTCCAGAGGCATCCAGAGAGTGAGTGTCGAAGATATCTGTCGGCGCTTTTGTTTGATAAATGTATATTTCATGTTTTACTTCCACCGCTTCACCGCCCGTTCCGGTCAGCTCACAGAACGGCGCATTCAATGGACATCCCCCTTTTTTTTCGCCAGCATCCTCTGCCACATTAATCCTTCTCTACTTCTCTACCCACAAAGAGCGAGAGAGACCACAACCGGTATGCAACGGTTGTCAAACGATTTTTCTGTTTGAGATGTCCCATTACCTCTTTTTTTTCGGCAGCCGACACACGACTTTCTGGCTCACCAGGTTTAGCCTTTGCCACGCTAGAAACAGTAGCGACGGCAGCAGCATAATGATTGTCACTCGTGATAAAGTTATTATTAATAACCTTTTTTCCACCCTTGCCTGAGTGAGCTGGTGAATGCTTTGAGTGGGGTAGATGAATTTTCCACCGCCATTGCTTCCACTATTTCCCTGGAGTTTTCATCCATATTTCATATCTCGTTCCGCAGAAGGGCAAAATGGTCAGAAAGGGTTCTCAACCACACAGCTCCCCATTGGCTAATGGGAGAAGCTGGAAAATCCGTAAGTAAACATTTAACAAGAATCTAATTGTCACTCGACAGTAATATTAGACCACCACTCGGATCGACCGTATCGTACCGGCGGTTGTGCTTGGAAGGGTTTTGCACATCTACTTATCCTAGGTCCTGCGGGACCAATAAATCATCGCCGCACCGCATGAAACACACACGCACACAGACAGGCGGAAACTTTTAATGCATCAAAGGGGGTGTGGGTGAAAATCTGGTTTGGCTTAATATTTTCCGAACCCAATCCACAGCTTTGCTTCCACCTTTTTAACTAGGAGCGCTATCGAAGGCGCACGCTTACATTACACTTTTATGACAAGTTTTATTAATATGTACACCCTCTCCTTTTAGCCCCATCCTTCTGGCAGACGCGTGTAGGAGCATTCCAACATATTTGCAATGATAGAACTGCACCATTAGGAGAGAGTAGAAGACATGAAACCAACAAAAAAAACGCCGTTGAAACGACGGCTTGCTTCATCTTCCGCGAACGTTGTGGAACGCGTTGATCAGATTACGGAAAACGATCATACATTTCCCTTCCGCGACCCCAAAAGTTCCTCCCCTGCACCTTGGCGTGATGGATGATTAGAAATTTTCTCCACACAGCGCCACGTGCTTGAACGGATTCATATGTTTAGTGTAAATTTAATAAACGATACGATGATGCGACACATTTTTCCTGAGCTTTTTTTTTTGGTTTTCTGTAGAACGTGCCCGATACGCTTCCGAGGAGCGAAAATGAGATGCAAGTGGTTCCGGGAAGCGCGTAAATACCATTATGCCAGAGCGAATTGAATGCGGAATTCAGCTCATCGTGTCGCGAGATGAAAATATGCTGACGTGCGGGGGATTCGCTGTGTGGCCCCTCGTGTGGCTCCTGTGCCGACGTGTCAACGTGCTGACGATCTGATTGGAGCTAACGATTATTAGGAAGCAAGGGGGGCGGGCAATGAATTGCGTTTTCATTGCACTGTGCTAATGTTGCTTGCTAGCGGGATTCTTTTTTTTTCGCGCCCTGTTATGTCTTCTTCTGGTGAGCAAATTGAGATTGAGTTATGATGGTTGGAATGGATTCACGGGCGAAGGATTCTTGTAACTCGATGTCCTTCTTAAGCGGCATGATACGATTAGGGGATGTGGTTAATTTTGATGCTTCGGTATGCATAAATGGTTTAATTTTACTAGTGAGAGTAAAAAGTCTATTAGAATTGTCTGAAAATTATTAGTTTTAGCTGTGATCTTCTTAATATTTGAAACAGCACATTTCACTATTCGATTTTATTCACTTTACAGTGTCAATGACTACTCACAATCTTTTTTTTCCAATAAGATGATTAAGCTATTGGTGGTTTGTTGATCTGACAGGAAGCAAATAGATATGATAACAGATTCGTAATTCAATAAAAAAAGCCAATCACAAATATCATTTGCAAATCTTTTCATCTGGGTCATGTAAATTCAATGTTTGATTAAACGCACTACAGCGCCTACCACAACTATATGGACAGTCGTTTTTCGCGATTTGCGGAAAATACATAAGAGATAGATAAAAACAGTGAATGTATGAGTTGTGCAGAATACTATTATACATCTTCGTATATTTTATCTAATACATGTAATTACCACATTACTTATTCAGCCAGTCCTTATTTAGGCTCATAAACTACTTAGCGAATTCACGACTAAACTCTACAAGCAGACGGCTACCGACGACTTTGTAGCGGTCTAAGAGTACATCGATGGTGAAGTGGGTGGTGAGAGGAAAAAAATATCGGGCTAGGATTACATTCCTCAACTATGCATGTAACAGCAGCAAATATTTAGATTCTAATAAAAAATCGTTTTTAAACTTTTTGTGTCGCTTTTGTTTGATCGGATCAGTCTTGAACCGTTGTTCACAAAATTGATAAGGTTCTCATGGCAGTTTCAAAATAATTTTTGATTTTTTTTGTTACATACTTTGGTTTGCATTTTCAAAACAATAATTACAGCAGAAAAAAAAATGATTTTTTTTATAGTTAAAAAAAATATTTTTATAATTACTCTTATAAAACTTTTAAAATCTTAACATAAGTTATAAAAACTCTCTTTAAAAATCGTCTAAAAATATATTTCTTTAAAACTTTTCAAGAATATGTTATTTATATTTTTGAACGATTTTTAAATGCGTTAGTTAGCACATAAAACCTGTTTTTCGAAGTGTCTTTATAGTTAAGGTACGACCATAAATTTGTTTTTTGTTGTATAAAAAAATATACATAAATGTAAAATAGTATTCTGCACAACTCATACATTCATTGTTTTTATCTATCTCTTATGTATTTTACGCAAATCGCGAAAAACGACTGTCCATATAGTTGTGGTAGGCGCAGTAGAATCGCTACAAATTGACACACTCTGCTAACAATCTTTGTGTCATGTGTTAATAATACTTTAGCTGTTAATCTAATGTAATTTACGTAATTATAATGGAAGCCTTTTTTGTATAGCGTAGGTAAAGATAATTAAGGATAAATAATTATTATAAATTAGAAATAATTTACTTTTACCAGAACATGTCAAAATGCAACGAAAATAGTACGAAAATGAAGAGATAAAAAAAGATGGTCAAAATTAATTTAAGATAAATCTGTTGAAATTTATTATAAATCTGCCAAAATTTATAAAATGAAATAAATGCATTGCTTTAGAAATATCCTTTATAACGAGAGCTCAACAAGATTTCTCATTCTAAAGCATTAGCCAGAACCCATTGCTCAGTTGAAGGACATGAAAACATAGGTTAAAACATAGGTAGGTTGTTGTGCTTGGTCAATCGTTCAGAATTATTCTATATATCAACGATCCATCATGTGTTCAATAACTTTATTTAAACTTTCCATATCATTTCAGCAACTGTCCGAGATGATTGAAATTCTAATACCGCTCAAAATTAGCTGTGAACAATAAGTCATAAAAAGTGCAAGTAATCCTGAATCCATTCTCTCCCTAACTCTTTTTGGTTGCTCTTTCGCCTTAAGCGTAACAAATCCTTTTTGGCTATACCATAAGGGAGCAAACACAGCAAAAACCCAATAAAAATGCATGTTCCAATGGTTGTGTGTAAAAAGAAGAAAAAAACACCTCTAACCTCATCCTATGTAGCAGATTCAGTTTTTTTTTTGTTGTACATTCACTGCTTCAGATTGTGCAAATATGCTCATTTTTCATACACAATTCTGCGAACCCGCGTATTGAAACGATTTTCACTGTTTGCCATTTTCCGTTGTGTGTGTGTGTCAGCTTTTTTTTCGCTCTCTCTTCTTGCTCGTACGCTGCCAATAATCCACCGCTTTCAATAAAAGTCAATCCCGATGCCCGCTTGTTCGCTGTCAAGCGACCAATCTACGGCCTGGGCAAAGCCATCCCTAAGCCCGATCGAGCACCGTAGGATTTGTTGGACGGGCACATTTAATGCGCTCCGGTGCGCCGGTTCGGGCCTGATGTTTCATCACCCCTCCGATCGATTTGCAGCCCTCTGTCAACGCTTCAATTATCATTCAATAATCGCGGTTTGCACTGGGCGAATCCCCTTCCGTTTCGCGAACAACCCACCTCATGCAGGGTGGGCTCATGAAGGTTACAGCGAAAAAAAAAAAAACGCTAAGCATATCGAACCAGCTGTTCAGTTGTAACATGAAACTTCCACTTTGGCCTTCGATGGCAACGATGCATATGACGCAACACGCAACCGGGCACCACCGGGGCCCGCAGGCAGTCTGGCGCTACACACGTTGGCAGGGGTTTTTGGTTACACCGAACGGTGCACCGGTCCGCTTCTTGGACCGCAAACTGGGCACGTCAGGAGCAGCAGCAGCAGCAGCAGTGGCAGCAGCAGCTACTTGTCTGTCCATTTTTTGGGTGCACCGAGTGTGGCGAGTTTTACAGGGGTGGTTTGGTTCGCTGATTTTATGCTGGATTTTGTGCATGCACCTAAAAGACCGAAAACGGCGATAGCATTGCACGGTAACAGTTTGGTTGTCCCAAAAGGGATTGAAGCCTTTATTTTTAGCTGCAAGCAGGTTTTGCAACATAATCCTTTTTGGAACGTGTTCAACGCCTTGCTTGCAGGGTAAAATGCAACGGAACATTTCATTCGAACCTTAAGCAATTAAAATTAAGCGTTTTTCTTTTAATTATTCCTGTTTTTCATGCTGAAGGTAAAACGTGCAAACAGGAAGCTAATAAGCTGAAAGCCTTCATACTGGCGCTGCTCACAGCAAACCCTCGTGGAAATTAAATGAAGTAAGTCCACACACGCACCTACGGGTCACAGTAATTATCGTGCCATAAATCGTCAGCCTTCATCTGCAGTGCAGTAGCGTCAGTAGCCCGGGCGACATAGGCCGTTGATAAGCTTCCAAACAATGTGTGCACTAGGTTTCGGCGTACACATGTCCCTGATCCAACGTTTTTGTTTGATTTCATGCACCTAATTTTCAGAGGTAGTATTTTCCCTGGAAGTCTGCTGGAGAAAGGTATCGGTACACGTTCCAAAGCTCCAAGAAGTCGCGAACAGGCGTGGACGTAGAAAATTGATTAAAATTATGTTTTCAGCTAGCAGAGATAAGGGGTACCTACCGGCACCGGCAGCCGCGTGCCGTGCTGTATGAGCGCATAACATCCCAAATTCACCTGCTGTGGAGAGGCTGTTCTACGGCTGTGGCGGGGCCCCGGCAACGACAGTGGCACGAAATTTGTTTCTCATTTTCATTCAATATTGCTCACACGCAATCACGTGCCAAAATAAGCATCACAGCGCCGGATAACGAGCAGCGACTTTGGCAAGGCGTGGAAACACAACCGTACGCTGGCTGATGAAGAGATAGAGAGGACAGCCCGGCTGGCGCTGCTGGATTGGGTGGGTAGATTGAATTTCGGAAGCGTTGATAAGTTCCAGGTGTCTCGAAGCGATTGATCTGGTTCAAGTGGGTGAAGGTGTTGATTAAACGTTTATTGCACGTTACTGTCTTATCTCAGCATTGCTGATTGCATCATTTTTTTTCGTGATGAGAAAGCAACGCTGGGAAATTGGTGTGATAAGATGCTCCAATGAACAGGGTAAGTGTAAATTTATCTTTTGAGAGGAACAAAATGATGAGAAAATGTTGTAACGATGCATGAAAGGTGTCACAAGATCCGTGTTCTATGTTTCAGCCATATTGATCATATTGATTTACAGCCATATCTTGAATAATTTGGAAAATCTTCTTTACTTTCGGAGATTACAGGTTATAAAAATAACGATATTTTTATCAATTTTGGGGTACGATATTAACACCGTTTTGGGGTACTACATTTATCATCCGTAACATTCAATGTAACATTCATATCAGCAAAATCAACAATCATATGTTACAAGCCATATTTCCAGATTTTGGTCCTCGTAATACGACGCATTACTTTACAGGTATTACTTAACCTCCAACCAACAAAATTAAAACAACGCAAACTTATAGAAGTATTTCTCGACGTCCAAGTTACACAGTTGTCAGAAAGTGTGTAATCTTTTAGTAATGCATGAAAAGAGACTTCAATTAGGTTAACATTGTTTCTTCTCATGACAAAATTCAGAATTTACAAAGATCTTTGTAAATACTTTGTTTTCTAATGGATATATGCATTCATAGACATTAGAACAAGATTAAGATTTCAAAAAATCTAGGTTCAAACAAGTTAACTTAACTATGCTGCATCTGCCTTCAAACGGTGAACACCAAAAAATACCCATCACCAACTGCCATCGCGCAAAGAACCACCGGCGACCAGTGGAACAGTGTCACAAAAAATGACGACGGAAACCGCTCTCAAAACTTCCGCTTCACGGTGGCTTACTGCAAATGGAAAAATGGCTCTTTCACAGCTTCCAGCAAAGCGAGCACGGCAGCTTAAAAACTATCACCGCACCCCGAAGGTATCTCCCATCTACATCAAATTGTTCTATACACGTTCTATATACCATTTTGTCCTCCCGTGGTGCACCATGTGGCTTCGAAACCACAGTGAATGGTTTGATGCGTACCAAAGAAGTGCAGCTTCTTGATCTACTTTTCTCCAAAATACCTTGCGGAATAGTGAAGTATACAACAACAAAAAAATCGTTATTATCCACTGTAGGTTACGCTTTAAGTCTGCCAAACACTAAAAACCCAAAAGCCAATGCAAACAAATACCAAACATATACAAACCGCCTTGTTTACACCGTTGCCCATCATCTTGCTCTCGTTTTTTGTTTTGTTTTTTGCTCAGGTGAGCGGAAGCGCTATAAGAAGGTTTACCAAAATCGGATCCTGCAAATGGGAATCCAAAAAGCTAAGACGCACACGCTCCGGTTGTTCCTTCGCAGGTTCGTGTATAGCCGCTGTACCCGTAGCGCACCGAGGCAATCCAGCTTAAACATTTTCCCAACGTCTCCGGAATTCGCGGTCCCCGGGATCCTTGTTAGTCGCCGGGTTTTATTTACCCATCCAGGGGCTGGTCGTGTTTATACCAAACACAAACACCTTCCACCTCGCCAGGTTGTGGCGTAGCCTGGCCGGGGCATCAGCGAACATCATCAACAAGCTAGAGGTAATACACCCAGCTCTCAGGTTTTTGTTTGTCCCTCAGCCATCCATTCAAATCCTGCACGCCTCTTGAGCGAAGGGTCGCCACTGGAGAAAAAAGGGTCGCGGTTGCTATTGAATCAGCAACATCTTCAGGGTTTCATTGGCAAGCCTGGTGCTGGAAGCAATGGAACTAGCGCAGCAGTCCGCATCACGCTGATGAACCGAGAATAAAGAATTGGAAATAAATTCGTTTTCGATAAATCTGTCCTCTCAAAACAATGGACCCAACACAAAGCCTTACCTACTTTGGGCTCATTGTTGGCTGCGAGGGAAGGGTTTATAGTTCCCGATCCAGATTAGAGTGCCGTGAAACCCCTTTTCTGAGATCCATTCTTCGCTCTTAGAACTGGAGACAAACTCTTACAACCATTAAAAGCAAAAGGATCATCTACTGGAGACGATTCAGACGAGTACCCACGAATAGGATAGTGTTGAGGGTTCCACAGAAGGTTCCAAGTTCCTCAGAAGCAATCAAACGGAAAAGAAAATGCAAAGAAGCTTACCTCATTGTTGCAAAAGTGAACAATCGTTCGGATTATTGAGACATGTTTGGTTTTAAAACATGTAGAAATGTAATTACATCATGTCTAGTACGTCTAATAATATACCTTTTATGATTACTTTGAATTTGCAATAGTATAAGAAATTTTTAGCTTAACGTTTAGTTCGTCCACTGACAGTTCCTCCACAAGAAAATTAAATTTCACCCATATCATTATGATTATTACTCTATGAGCGCACCTGAAGATACTTCAGGGTCGGAGATGTCCCCCTTTCCCGCCCAAACACCACAACACCCGGCCAAACCCATTCTCGCATCCAATTGCAAACGATGTGGTGACACTTTTCAAATGTTATTATTATTTTAGTTTCATATCTCGTTCCCGGGGCCGGTCGGGTCCGGAATTGCCACCACCGCTCTACCTCCGCACGGGTGAAACTGCAAGCACTGTCCAAATATTATGCCTGACATTCGGTACCAATGCCGGCAGCAGGTTGGCAGCAGCTTCCGATAGATGAAATGAAACGCTTTACGCTTCACTGGTGTTAGGCAATGAGACGATGTTGGGAGTTGGGAAGGAAGCAAAAGTGTTTATAGCTCGAGAAGCTTTCACATAAAGTAGGCATCTTTATCCATCCGGTACGGATTCTGACAGGCTGGCTACGGCTGGTGAAGATGCCGGCGTGCTTACACAGTCGTCGTCACGAGTAGTCGGTACGGGAAATAATGGTTTTGATTTGCGTTTATTTCGGGCATATGGGTTTTGCCAATGCAGAGACCGGCTGATTCAATTACACTTTCTGGAGATATTGATTATGTGTCGGTAGGAGTGCGATTGGCTTAAAACAACGTTTCACTTTTTCCGGGAAAATTGAATTCCATCCTATGACATTTGGGCTTGGTTTAGGCATAGCAGAATGTATGATACGATACAATGTGAAATTCAGGTAGGAATTCCCTTGCAAAGTACTGGATTTAAATTAGATATTAATAAGATTTTAAACCAGTTATAAGATCAAAGATACAAATGAAGTATAAAAAACTAATCCAATTTTCAAGGATTCAGTTTGGAATAGATATTGTATGATAATTAAAATTTGCTTAAAAAACCATTATTATTTAGGCTGCTCGAATATGTAGACTTCATACATGTAAACATTCAATGATAGTAATTCATTTTTTGAGTTCAATCACAAACATTTTCGTTGACGCTTTTGAAGGCTTTATTCTGATCTGTCAAATATACATTAAAAAACAAAAAACAAAACAATGCAGCTTCGAGAAAAGGCGCCTCCATCGTAAACAGTGTTTGGAGTTGATCTGAATGGCGAAAATTAATTTTAGAGTTGTTCATTTTGTTTATAATAAATATACCTGAGATATTAAGTTTTTCTCATCAAACGATGGAGAATGAAGACAAGGCAATGGAGGATTATCTTGTATGAAAATGGAAATCTATATTTTTTTTCGCTTAACTTATCTGATATTTTATTTACAAAACATGAGTTTCGAATTGAATTAATTTTTTGGTCTATCGAGTAAGCTAGTGAATGTAAGCGACTGCATTTTTGGTGTTCTATTTCATTCAATTTTAGTTTACCGTGTTATACTCTCAAATATACTTCAATTTAATGGAAAATTCTTGCTGCTCAAGCAGCCATCTTCCGTCCAGCTGGTGATGCAAAGTTGATTAGAAAAGATAAATTTCGCAACCCATTACAACAGAAATGTCTGGCTAAATGTAACATGCTTATTAAATGACTAGGGTCATCAATCCTTTTAGCTCAAAGTGCTCACCCAGCGCCTGCACGGAACACCATTTGTCTGCCGGTCGTTCAAGCACATCGGCCTCGGCAAGCTTTTCAGATGGTTGAACTTTTAACTTCCCTCCCCCCGGTGCGATGCTCGTAAACGTCAGCCTTCTAGCACACTTCGGCTTAATTACTTTCGATAATGAAATATCATTTCTTTCATTGCTCACCGGTGATTCTTACACGTTCACCGAAACGCCCCCGCCCGGTACTGTCCCACGACTGGCCAAACAACTATAAAACAACCCATTAAGGGAGAGACAACGACATCGTCTGTGCAATTGTACCATCTTGGGTGGTTCCTTTTTGTTTCTCTCTCTTCCTGAGCTGTTTCTTCCACAAACTAACTCAATCATCCGGCAAAGGAGCACTTGAGGATAAACTTTGACCTCGCCATTAATCTAACACTCTTCTTTTACAGATTTTGCAGCTTCTTGCTGTTTACAGACCTTGTTTTTGCGTTCATGAAAACAGCTCATTCCACTGTGGTCGTGCATTTATTTGAGTTTGATTTCTATGTACTGGTGTGGTGTAAGAAAGCGTTGTCGAAAATACTTCTTGCAAAAAAGCCAAAACACGAAATCATTTCGATTTAGAAAGGAAAACAGCACAAATAATTAAAAAAAAATTGAACCGATCAGGCGAGAAAGTTGCGCTCAACATCCGAGACAAAAATAAACCAAACAAAAATAATTACAACGATACCGCACAGACACACAGTCCAACCGATGCGCACACTAACATTAATTCAAGGAAAAGTTTCGTAAAAACGGCGAGCCAACGTCCCCGGACTGCATGCGCAAAGCCAGGAGATGCAGGACGGCCGAGCGTGCACTAACCAGCCAACAACTTCCAGCCCAAGTTCATTCGACCGTTGAATCGGAAGTTTTGCAGTACAGATGCAGCAGGAAGAAAGATTGAGACGGCCGGCGAAGGATGGTTTCTTTTTTTTTGCGCAGTTTCGCGCGAACAAGCTTACCGCGCGGACAAGCATAAGAATGAGAAGTGTGTTCGGGTTGTATTGCGCCTTTTTCCCCTTTTTGCCGCTTTCGACATCCCTGTATTCCATCCATACGACGCTCTTATTTGCGATCAACTTCCGGCAGTGTGGAAAAGGATATCATGGAAAAGCAGCTTCCTGCTGGTGGGGTGGAGTACTGCGCGACCATTGGCCCATGAAAAAACATGAACTCCCATCAGAAGCTGCCGGTGTCGGTGCGATAGTGTTTGAGGGTTCCGGGCTGCTCGAGCTTGCAAAAGTGTTCACAAAGCTTCCTCGTTGCTGCTCGTGGCGATTGGGATTGAGTGGGACGCCTTGCTCGAGGAGAAGTCTTGGCGAAAGTCTTGTGGCGCTTCGGTTTTGTTGGAAAATTGGCTATCGAGCGTGAGCGGTGTTCGGTAAAATAAACTTGTTTATCGCGGTTTAGTTACTAAATCGGGTAGTTTTATGAACGACCGGGCAGGATAAGCGTGTACGGTTGGGAATTGTGCCGCCTTGCCAACTGCAATGAGAAAGAGTTTGCAATGCAATATTGCAGTGAGACGTTTCCAGCTTAACTAACAAGACGCTGGATAGTTATTGGTGGAAACAAGTTCGTGCTCATTGAACATTTTATGGATATTTGGAGTATTTAAGAAGGACCTTTCGCATGCGTTATTGCTCAAAAAGATTGTCTAAACATTACTTAGCTAATCTAAACGATACAAATGATTAATATATATAAGCAGGACTTTAATACATTTTGAAACCAAACAAAACAAAAAGGATCTAAAATAAAAATCATAAAAAAGCAAGAGAAATGGTACTAACAATAAACAACGTAAAAACAACTATTTGACCAAAAACATGCTTCAAAAACATAAAAAAATGGAATTAGGAAATAAATAAGGAAACAAATCTAGCTTCTTTAATACAATTGAAAAATACAACAAAACTTAGAATAGATTCCAACATTACAACAACAGGTTCGTTCAAAAGAAAATGTTAAAGTGTAAAAATCCAACTCATAATATTTTTTGTGATGCAGTATCAATGCATTGAATACATCTCAAGTATGTTCCCGAGTTACGGCTGAGTTTGAAATCAGAAATATCAAAAATTTCTGCAACGAATCGTATTAAATAAATTACAAGGTATATAAGTACTAAACCTATCAAAATACCTAAAAATGTTGAATTTCCACTTACACTGCTTATACCGTGTAGTTCGGGAGCAGACTGTACTCACATTTAGACAGCAGAAATGAAAAATACACCCAGCTGGTGGGCGATTGGAAAGTTTTATCAACAGCTTTCCACACTCAGACTGAAAGCGGAAAGCGAATCGTTGATTACTTTCCGCTGCCAGGTGGAATGGTTAACCATTTTTCAAATGCTGTGTTTTTTTCTACTACTTTCATGCACTCTTCTCGCGCGAAACCGTCGAAGAATGGATGGCTTTTGCCAATGTACTTCCATGGGCTATGCTGCAATTTTGGTGCACCTCAGCTGCAAGGTGTGGTGTAAGGGTTGCGAACCCCTCATTGAACCCACCGCGGGCCATTTCGGGAAGTTCACCCAGCAAATACTATAATTAAATCTCTGCTCCGGAATCTTCATTATTACCTTCGCTCGCGAACTGATTCCTGTCTAGCATGGTCGGGACAACGGGCGGCAAATATCACCCCAAACCCCATCGTGCCATCGCTGCTTGGCAAGCGGGATGCATTTTGTTTCTCCTGCTCTGTCCCGCTCTTACTTTTATTTTTTTTGGGCTGGAAAACTTTTTAATGGCAAAATTCTGGTCCTATGCAATATGGAAAGGGAAAACGGAGGTTTCGCCGTGGATCCACCATCATTATGTTTGACGCTTCGAATGGAAAATTGCTCCACTTCAAAAATGGAATTTTTCATTAAAGGCCGTAGTTTTTAATTAATTGTAACCGTCGCTCATTACCTTGCTTTTTTTTTGTTTTGTTTTAGCGTGCCGTGCAGGTTCCGGGACAAATTTCAGTTTTTGTGGAACATTACTTGGGACAGAGCATGATGAGGCCATGGGGCACTGGGAAAGGACTGGTGTTTTTGTGCGTCTAGACTGGGTGTGAAAATCTGGCAGAAGGATGAGTTATTTGATGGAGCAGTTGATGTAATAAAATTGACGAACAAACCCGTCCCGGACGTGATAATGAAATTTAAATACTAATTGAATGTGAATGCAGTCGCTAAAAACAATCAAAAGATTTTATGAGGATTTCAGTTTTAAGCTTTTGGTTGAACTCTCTCGTTAATAAGGTATAATTGCATTAGATGTTGAGTAAAATTAAGTTTAAGATGATCGAATTGTTGCATTTTCGATACACATTTGGTTCTAGTAACAGCTTCAGGTCTGGTATGTGCGTAGTGTCAGTCTCAGAAGCGTTAAAGGTTAAGTGTCAGTTTCAGGACCAGTATGGCTTCAATGTCAGATCCAAGGTCAATATGGGTTTGGCATCAGTCTTAATACCCGTATGGGTTTGTGGAATAGTTCTGAGATTGTTATACAGGTACAGGTACAATATTAGTTCCAAGGACAGTTCAGGAATTGAATACCGTTATAGATTCAATTTCGATTATTCTGACTGTTTCTCTGTAGTTCAAGGTCATTAAGACCTTTTTTACGTAGCCTTATAATCGGGCCAGATTAAAAGTCTAACTCAAAATGTAATATCAGAAACAATGTAAGATTTTTCATTACGATATTACTATCTATTGGCAAAGATGTTTATAACTCTAGGGGCGGATTCGTGGTGCAATCGTCGACTCTAACAACTCCAACACGCTCGTCAGTTCAAGTCTAGAGGTGACCACCCCACCATAGCAAGGAGTGTTCTACGGAATAAGTCTCGATATCCTGAATAGGCCGCCATATTCGCGTAGTGCGTTACGCCAAGTCGAAGAGGAAGTTTATGAAGCTAAAACTCTCTATATTCATTACAATAATCCTATAAGGGTTCCTTGGACAATGTATAACTTTGGAGCAAATCAAACCATTTCTTATTCCCTGTGAACGCGGTTTGTATAGGTCCTGATGTAATTGTGCTGACCGCATCGCCAATAAAGTATCAGTACAACAACGTTTTTTTATTTAAATACATGGTTCTGTGAACTAAGTGTATTTTGCCCCATTGTTTTGGTTTGTTTTGTCCCTTTGATGTGGGGCATCTTACCGCAGTAAAAGTTGCATCTTGTTACAATCGTGTACATATATTACGTTTTTATCTCAAATGTATGGGGTCTTTCGTTAATAGGACTAACGTTTCATAAAAGATTACTACCTTGCTCCTAAAATAATAAAATTAATGGGTATAATCATTACACATTACAAAAATTAATTGAAAACTAATCGTGTTTTTTTTAAGAAGAGCATCTTTTCTTAGGAACACAGTGTTTAATACAAGTCTTTTACAAGTCACTACCTCACGAGAACAATCCAACATCGTTTTTTGTAGTTTCTAACTGGAATAACCAAATTGCAAACAAATGTATCCTGCTAGATCAAGAACAAAGCAAAATGTCAGCCTTGATTTCCAAACAATGAAAAGACATCCTTACAACCCTAATCAACATCTTAAGCATAACCAATAGACAGTCTGTTCTAAAACTTCACAGCGTAACGAATTGCGCTCCCGAACGGTATTGTTGAACATCACTCAATCATATTTCTCTACAGCAAAAACATGAGTCCTTTTTTGACATTCAAAAGAAAGGGTGCAAAAATAAAATTCATCTCTAGGCAAATTCCACCCCAAAACAATGGGACTGCTCATCATCTTCCCCATCATCCTCATCATCATTGGCATTTTGTGAGTGGGACACCGATTATGGACTGCAGAAAAAAGGCGTCTTTACCGTCTCAAATTCCCTTGAGCTTTTGTTTTTCTGCCTTCCGTCGACACCGCCGCACGCATAATGATCGTACCCTTTTCCGCACAGAATGTACGCACGGCAAATACGGTCACCTGCTGGCTTTTGGCAAAACCATTGCCACTAAAGCGATACGGCACGGTAGAAACCTTTTCCCTCCCTCAACGGGCACGGAAGATATGAGCAAACAGGGCTTTAAAAGTGAGTCTGTCAGAAACGGGATGTAGTAACAAAGCCTACCCATACACACGCACACAAAAGAAACAACTCACTGGCCAGGATTTTAACACTGAAGCAAAAGCGCACCATAAATCAATGATGGGATCTTATCGTGCCTGCGTGAGCGGTGACCGTACAGAGTGCCGCTGCTGGGAAGGATTCGAAGTTAGCGAGCAGCAGCAACAAAAAATTGGCATGATTTCACGCATTTTACCAGAAAAAAAGACTCTAATCAACCCGCACCGTTGGGCGTCCACGATGCCTCCCCCCCCGACACCGACCATAAAAAGTAAATGAAGGATGTAAAATTAAATCGAAGGATATTCTAATGACCACCAACCGAACCGGATGTATCACGGTGGCCGTTCATGGTCAGCTACGGCTGGGGCCGGAATTTTCCACCATTCTTCGAGCGGTACGGTAGATTTAACACCTAAATTTCCCACAAAATAAAGCTTTGTTCTGGGTGGACCTTTTGCTTTCCGCACGCTTCCGCTCCGGCGCGGTGTAAAGCTCCACCACAATCTGATGGTAACTTTTGCTTCCTTCTTGTGACCGCTTTTTTTTCCTTCTCCTGCTCCTATTCAAAACAATTCCGGCAAAAACAAACCTGTAGGTCCTTTCGTCCCCGGTCGGGCGTGAAAAGAAAAGTGCGAAACAATTCCTCCACACCGCACGCATTACGCTGAACGGGCGTTCATAATGGGTTCGCCTGGTTTCGACCGCCTGTTCAAATGACTTTGATTTATGACCGTTCGGAAATTAAGATTCCGTTCGGTATCGCGATCCACGTCGCGGGGAGCTCACGTCTTTTCGGCGATTGCTTATGATATGCTCTTTTTGGTTTTACCGTTGCAGGGATGGAAAAACCGCTTGAGTTGATTTGAGATTTTTCCTTTCCTGCACGTTTTCTCCGTTGATTGACCGATCCAGTCGCCACTGGGTTTCCAGAAGCCCTGCACGGTGTAATAATTGATTTCCATTATTCTGGGTTTAGGGTGAAAAACTCACCTTGACAAAACCAACCTACCTTGAGCTTGATTACAGTCCAAAAATCCAATGCCTGCGACTTGCTTCCCAGGATACGTGTACCTTTTCATATTACACAGACCAATACGTACGTGATCCTGGACAAACCTTCTCCGTGTGCATTCCCGGCAGGAGAGATGGTTTAGCCATTTTTCACGCTCCTTAGTAGGTAATGATGGGTTTGCAGATTTACAATTAGCGATAAGCACCAAAACCGGGACTAAGGTCCCGGGTAGTTGGGCAGGCCGAAAGTTTTGACCCACCCGGCCGGGGGGGGGGGGGGGGGGGCAATCATTATTTACGACTGTGCAGCTGTGTCTGGGAAGCTTAAGCTAAGGTTATTGTTGAGGGACAAAGCGGTATTGATTAGATTCAAGTGAAGATACTCAAAAGTTGCGTGCCTTTTCAATTCGAGCTTCAATATAGGAAGCATAAGAATTTTTTTGAAGAATTGTTACGTAGTATGGCATCATGAAGTTTTGGAAATTAATAACTGACTAAAAAAATTGTTGCGGCAGATTTCTCAGTATATTCTTATTCGCTTACTTATTCTTGGGACATATTGCAATTATTTAACTAGATAGCTATTATTTTTAATCTTCCAATTATAATCCTGGATATATTACAGTACAATTTTTTAAAAGTTCATTTGATTCATAATATTTTTGTGCCAAACGCATGAGTAAGTTTTATGATTAAATGAACACGTTTAAAAAGAGAAAATTAGATCATATTCCTAGATATAATTTTTTTTTGTGGTGTTTGTAAAAGCCATTTGCAAATCTCTTTGTATTTGTTTTTAAATGAACTTATTTCGATTCTGAAAAAGTAACAATTACAAAGTTTTGTTTACTTATTTAAAAATTATCTGCTATTGTTTGATATCTTTGATTCATTTTATTCGGTTAGGAGTAATTTTTCTTACCTGCATGTTGCATTTGAAAGCTGTTGCATGAAGATTTTATATTTTTTGGTATTTTTGAATGATGGGATGATGATGATGGGTTTTGATTTTATCATTGTCATTGTTTTTGTAGCATTATAATTATTTTTTCTGATTTATTGTCGTTTTTATTGTACAAAACTAATTTTTATTAAAATATCGCAGTAGGAATGAAAGAAAGAACATAATAAAAACATTCTAATTTTATGTGTGGTAACTCAATAACATCCAAGAACATGTGTAGCAATATCACAATTGTTGGAAACTATGTAACACAAAACAACTAGCTACATCAAACAATATAACCGTATGTTCAGCCAAAACTCGTTTGCCAAAAAAACAAGTTTTAAGTGTTCTTGGAAACAAAATTATTCATTCCATGCCATTCCCAACAGCGTCAATTCGCGAGGAAGTGTTCACTAAATAAATTATGCGCCTCACAAGTGACAGTTTCTTTTTTTTATTTCTAATTGTAATAGCTAGAAACTTTCCACCCATTCCTTTCGTGCTCTAGATAGCTCAACATCACGAAATCGTGACACCCACCCACCCACGTCCGTTAGCAGCAGTAACTCAATCCCGAACTCCCTGCACCAGCACGGTGAAATAAATCCAAAGTCAAACGTGAGAGAAACGTGCGATAAGCAAACATCTCTGTTGTGTAGTTTACAGCTTCTCCCGCATGTCCCGCGTGGCCCAGTCAGCGGGCGGACCGCAGTCAAACTCTGTGCAATGCAGCTGCAAGTTGGCTATCGCCTGCACCGTGCCAAAACTTGAACGACAGCAGTACCTAGTGCACGGTTTTTCGGCTTCGGTATATCGGCTGCGGTTTGCGGCCGAGCAGCGGTGGTCCTGCGGTGCGGTGGATCCAATTGTGTATCTCCATGGTAAAATGATATGATTATTACAAAAGGTACAACTTTTCACTCGCTCGAGGGTGCCGGTAATACCCTGAATCCCAAGCACCGAAGAAGGGTTTTTGGTTGCACGCGCGCTTCGTGCTTCGGGACGAGTGCGCACGGTACACGGAATTTTCCACCTGCAACCACCGTTGCAACCAGCGCTTCTTGCTGACGATACAGCTGGAAGAAAGTATCTCCAATACCATGCCCAGTTAGCTGCAGCAGCAGCAGTTGCAGCATCCTGGCGGAGAAGGGGCAAGTTGGGATGAAAAGTTACATCCTCTTAACATAACCCATACCGTACCGATTTCCCTGGGAGAACGAGAGCGAGCGACAAGACAGGGCAAACACTCCGGTACAAAGCGGAAACGATGAATTGTAGATAAAACTGTGCAAAACGATAGTGAAACTGTCGCCGGCGGTAGTAAAACGTTGCTCGGGCAAGGATGCGAAAGTAAAGTAAAAAAGCGCACACAAGAAAAAAAACAAAGCACAAGCTGCACAAGACAAATCTAGCAAGTTGTGTCTTATTTCTGCGGAATACAAATTGCACAAGTTTTTCCCTCCGTTTTCCCCCCAAACCCCCCCGTCCTCCCTGGAAGGTGCATTCGGTGCAATTCGAGCTGTGTCTCTGCAGCGTGCAGCGGACTTATCTCAAACAGCGCGTTGGGGGTTTCACTCCAGGGATGAGAGTAGTTGTAAAACTACTCATCACCAAGACCACGTTGTTCTATGCAGGGTAACTCCCTTGCGAAAAGGAGAATGACAATGGCTCAGTGGAAGAACTGCTATGGAAAACCATAAGGAGCGGGAATGCCTTTCAATTGGAGCTACTGCTCCATCATTGGCACCATTTTCAGTTCAATTAAAGGCACTCGGATGCAGTGTGATTGGTCGTTTAAGATGTTATCACAACGCATTAAAGACGAATAAAGCTGTCAAGTGTAAATTTGCAATGGATGGAAAACGCAATATTGCTTCGTAGAGGTGTGAAAAAAAGACTTAAAATGTTGTTTTTGGGAGGTAAACTGAAGTATTTCAGAATTCTCAACACTTCGGTACATCGTTCTCTTGTATAAAGAGTTTTAATATTGATAACCTCACAAAATCATATTTCTGATGCCATATTGGTCGTCTTTAAGCGATATAATTTTATTGAATATCGTTTAAGGATTCAAAAGATGTGTTAACGTATTGGAAAACTACTAAAAAAAAATGTTGAATCTATTGCCTACTCCTATTATAAATTCAGGATTCTAAACATCCCAACGAATCTTCAGATTTGCTTCAATTCTAGCAAATATCCTGATATAATTTAAACTATCTCCCATCCGTACACATTTCCTCCAATACTTCCAAACCCCTCTTTCCCCTCTCCCTTTCGTTCATCCATTCTCCGACTCCGAAGTGCCAATCAGTTCCAACACCTACGCCGCAAGGTACGGAAATCGAGGCTTTTTGCGAATGAAAAATAAACCCAACCTCCGACCAGGAAGCGGGACAGGGACTACCGGATGGGACAACCGATTTCCTGCCCAGTTTGAAGCGCGTCGAAATGAGGATGTGTTGGGTTTTTGCTTTCATTTCTGCTTCCAATTTTTCATTGCAATGCTTTCACGCACCCGCACATCTTCTCGGCGGGTTCTGTTCCCGCTTCCCACGACCAAAGGCTCGCCTTAAAACCGCAAGGGTCGGGCAGAAGCCACCGGGGAAAGGAGAGCAACCCGAAGGGACACGCAAAAATTGGCAAACCCAAGAAGCTGCCAATAAAGCACATACAGCCACCGTGCAACTACCTACGGGGTAATTTTCTGGGACATCGACAGTGTAGCCCGGGCGACCGTTTTCCAGTTCCGTTTTCGACCGTTTTTTTCGTCGCACTTAATGTTGGGTTTGTTTTTTTGCGCAGCTATACTTTTCTTCCATAGTTATTCGTCCTATTGCAAAAACTGCCTCCGGTTGAGTTTGACAAAGTGTAGGGTTAATGTAAATATGATGCCTTTCATCTTTTGCTTCAGCTGTTTCTTTTTGTTCGTTCTCATTTATTTGTAAACCATCCCGCTTTTTGGCCTCTCACAGTGGGTTGTGGTATGCTCAATTGCTTAGACAGACTTTTTGATTGCTGCCGCTGGTCTGTCAACTTCTACCTGTGGTCTTTTCTCAAATAAAATGTAAAGAAAATAATAAAGCATAGGTCTAGTTAAACGGGGTTGCACGGTCTGCAAATTTCCCCTTTTGAAAGAAATTGCTTTCATTATGTTTTTGCTCTACTTTCTTCCTTCCCAGTCGAGCGTGGGCCAAAATTTCTCTTCATTTCTGGCAGTAGCTCATTCAACAATCAATTTTGCGCACAGCTGGCGGCTTGCTTTAACCCGTGCGCTCTTAACCCGCAATCATTTTCTGTCCGATGCCTCATTCTGATTTCCGGTGTCGATGGGGTTTATTTCCTGCCGTAGCATGGCATCGCAAACGTCGCCCATTATTGAACCCGTTTCGTTACTCTCGGCAAGTTACCATAGTACACACGTAGCGGCGTAAAAGTAGGTCATAGGGCTCAGCTCTTCAAATAAATTGTAGAGTGTGAAAAGAATTCTGTGGAAATTGAAAAAAAAATAAACCAAAGATTCGACTGCTCCCTTGAGAGATGAGTTATGCGTTTTCCCGTGAGGATTTTCTAAATTTGGATCATTACTTTTATTTTTGTATTTTTATATCATTATCTTTACATGTTATTTAGTTATTTAAATTCATTTTTACATTCGTTATATTTTAAATAACAAATTTTTGTTTATTTACTACAATGAGCCTGAATTTTTACTTTTTCTTAAGAACTCTTTGCAGTTCATTAAATTAATTTATTTAATTAATTATTTGATTAAATAAAATTGAATAAATATAACTAAAAAAAATCTGCTGTCATAATTGCCCGATTCTACTGGATAATTATGTTTTAATTATTTATCATCATATTGTTGAGCTCATTTTCCTTACAACTGTCTAATGTACACATAATACAATCCAGTGCTAAACAAAACTAAAAAAAAAACCTTTACTAGGCATGTGAATGAACACAAATCAAATGTTTTGTATTTAAAAACAAATAACTGAACTCATACAAGAAAATTAAAGTTAACTGAAAATCCCTTTCAAATATTGTTCGTATTTCTAAATTCAACCCAAACCCGACATCACCAGAACGCTATCACATTGCACAAACGATCTTAACTAATTTAATGACATTCGGGTCGATAGAACAGAATAATAATGTTTAAACTACGGGTTGCATCTGCAGCTGCATCCCTAGGTGCACCAAAAGCAAACACTAAATCTGCACTACCGGTATCTTCTCTGCAAAAAAGCAGGAACACCACAAAAGAAGAGCCTTCCGAATTTGTGCATCAAAAATGCACCCCAGCAAACCCCCTATAGCAAACTCATCCGGGAGTCAGCACACGGCCAAGCATGTATAAAAGCCCAAGAGTCATAAAAGTCCGACCGGTCCGTTTTCCAGCCCAATCTCAAAACATTTGCCCCAAAGGAGGAGGAAGTCTCCGGTCAAAAGCATCGCCAAAGACACCATTTTTTGGGCAAAAGATGCGGACAATAAGCAAACACACAGTATCGGACCACGGTAAAGGGGCACCCCGAAACCCCAAACGAATAAAACAGCACAATCCAACACACAGATGAATAAAATTCTACTTGCCACAGTCGGAGCCAGTGAGGACCGATCGGGCAGGACAGCCAGCTGCCAAGTTGCAAGCCTTGCCGTCAATCCAATCGTGTCCCGCTTTTGCAAGCAGTGCAACACGCTCGGCACAAAAGAAGATGGGAAAATAAATCCACAACCAGTTTCGTTTGCTGGCAGCAGAGCAGCAGAAAACAGAACAGCAGACAGGAAGCGCACACAATATTGTTCCGGAGGCGAAAAAGTCTACCACCGGGGTCCATCCCAAAAGATTCTCCGCAATGAAGCGGTACCAGGGACCAGCGGTGCCAGTGGGAACAAATAAACTATTTCATAAATAGAGACTAATTGCATAAAAATATATTCTCCCGTACTGCTTCTCCCTTGCTCCGTTTTCTTCGGGTTTCTGTTTTGCTCCCGCTTCCCGTTCCGGTTTCGTCCGAGCCCGGGTTTCGGTGCTTTTGGTTTCTTTTATGCAACGATCCTGGTGCTGGTTTTCTTTGCGTGCTGCGTTGTGTCTTACTTTGTGCCTTTGAAAACCCGGAGCCTGCGGTACCGGATCCCTTAGCTTAGCTTGTTGGTGGCTTTTTTTGTTGTCAACGCACGGTTTTGCAAGATTGCTTTATTTACACGGGGCCGCAAGGACCCTTCGCTTGCTTGGCTGGCTTCGGACTGATGGTCCCTGGGTGGTTTCGAAATAGACTGTTTATGTTTTCGGTAGGCAAGCGAGGACAAAAAGGGATTACAAGGTCGTTAAGCAGCTCGTCCTGTTAATAAGCTGTCTTAAAGGCTACCGACACTGACGCCACAATGGATGTTGGGGCGCAACCGGCCGAAGATCTCTTTCGGACAATATGGACTGTTTTGTTTTGAGATTACTTTGATGCAAACATCAGACCGCCGTTTCGCGCCTTTTCGTAAGCAGTTTTACTGTAAAAACATGCACACACGTTGTGCATCTGTTTTTTTAAATGTATTCTTCTTGCTGGGCTTAAGATCGTCTCGGAAGATTATGCACGTTGACCACAAACTGGTGACGAGAAGCGAAATCAAACACGATCGAAGACAGGAAACGATCACCGCAAAACCAAAGCCCACGATCGACCCCGCTATGATCGATGGGAAGGAAGTACGGTGCTTCCTGTCAGACCTGCCAACCGATCGTTCGTATAACGAATATGAAAAATCAACAAAACAGCACTCGAGCACTGCATCCCCACCTGCCGGACGGTGGTGGTCGTTTGTGATTCGCTCAGTGTGTTATATATTAGTTTGCATAGCAATGAAATTGAATCTTCCTTACGTCAATGCAGCCTGTTCGCTGCGATGAGCAGGAAATGAAATTGCCGTCAGCAAAAAAGGTCCTTTTTTCGCTGCAATGAATACTGCGGGGGTATGCTTGTGCAGTTGATTTGTGGAATGCAATTCGATATTTTACTGGAAGTGCTTTTTGGCTGATTGTTTTGTTTATTTTTGTTACTTTTGGAGTGCAGTCGGTTTAGGTTTTAAAAGAGGGCATTTTCTGACGAATAATACAAAATTGCAGTGTAAATTGAAACTCTTACACCATGCAGTAGCCTCGTTAGAATTAAATTTACTTTATTCAATATAAGGCCAAAATAACGCAAAAAGATGATTTTTATTTAATTATTTTTCACGTTAATTCAAAATGCGTTGGTGGTAGACAGACCTTGGCCGACAATGGTTGTTGTCCCAAAGAAGAAGAGGTAACCTTGTACCTATACTTTGATTTTGAATAATTATTTTTAAAAAGATTAATTACATCTTGTTCCTTACAATTCTAGCGTTGATTAAAAAGCATTTATTATTTAATAATCTTTTTCATCTTTACTGACCCAAAGACTCAAGGACCCAGTAGCTGTTGCTGAAGTTTTGATATCAGTTGAAAATAATACATCATATTAACAGTGCTCAACAATAACTCGCTCAAGATATCTTAAATCGTATTGACATCAGTTTTTTTACCGAATTCTTGATTATTTCATCAATTTAAGGATCGCTTAAGAATCTAGTCCATTATAAAATACATGTCTTTGAATGACAGAAAATTTAAAAAAAAATAATACAAAATCTTAATAGTTTTCATTAGTAGTTTAACTCCTATACCTCAAGGAATAAATAATTTCGTTTATGTTTTTGCTGTACAAAGTTCAACTCAGTGACGGATATCGGTTGATATCTACATATGCTATCGGTCTGCGCACTCCATCAATTTCAAGATACGGAGATAAGAAAGAAAGAGTAAGGTATTTTGATTCCTTTAAAACGAGTCTAATGCAAAACAAAAAGTCTAATTGAAATAACCAAATTCAAATTTTATCACAATTTCCTAACCTTGTTCAGAGCCTTCCAGTTGCCAAGGAGCTCTTTGAAGGACAAACTCGGTACAACATGGTAAATCTATAACATATCTCACCATCTTTTTGGGTAAACTCTGACGATAAAAAAACACATGCTATCCATCGGTTCTCGCCTTCCAACTTCAACCAAGAGTACGTATAAGGTAATCCATATTCCCTCTCTTTATGCTAATCATGATTATCGCTTTTTGTACAGGTAAGCGAAAAACAAACAGCGCACACAGCCGGTTTTCAATCGAACCATCGTCACGCTCGTCGTACGTTTTCACCACCCTGATCCTATGGTCTAGATTTCCATTCCAGTTTTTTCGCCCCTCTTCCTTCACAGGATACATTACTCCCGGCCGTACTGTGTACTATGTACTTGCCGAGCTCAATAGCGGCGTGCGTCGACTGATCTTCTCCGGCTCTCTGATGTTTGATAGCCGTCGGGACAAATCCTTACCCAGGGACTCCATCTCAACGCCAGAGTCTTTGATACGTTTCAGTGATTTTGAAACGGTACCGGCCCGACCGAACGGCGCGCGCGATCGACTTCCCCATTGCGGGTGCGGCAGTGCTCAGTATTCATGAGATTTACCTTTACGCTTACCTTATGGTTCCCTCCATTTCTTTTTTTTTTCACCATCCACAAAAGTGTAGGAAAAATCCTGCCTGACAGTCCTTTCAGAGGGAAGTTTCGTTTTTTTTTTTTTGCTCCGTACCCAGTTCAAAGTGGCCCAACGGAGGTGTTTTCCATGTACATGAATTGCTTTTTATTTATTTACGTTCTTTCGCTCTACAAGGGTGTGTGTGTATACCGCCTTTAAGCCGGCTCCTTTGCAAGCTTTTCAAAGCTGTGGTTTTTTCCTGGTTTTTGTCTTGCGACCCACTTACCGCGGCAAAGGTTCAACGGCCGCCATCCATGGGCCACCATCCGGAGAGTGTGTGTTTGTGCCTGTTGTGGGTCACCTAATCGGTGTGCGGAGAGTGATTATGACCAAATATTTGCGGGTTTTAGTTTCACCCGACCGGCATTGAATGTAAATCATTTTTAGATATCCTGGCCCGTCGGCTGACGTGGCCTGTGACGGGGTAGCGTGTCTGCGGTACACAAGGTGCAGACGGTTGGATTTTGTGTGTACCGGGATTCGTTACGCCATCCGTCGACTTAGGAGGTGTTCCTGCTGTGTGCTTACGGCTTCTGTTCTACTGCGCGAAATGCAACACAGTATGAAAGGGCGCTTGAACACGGTGCAAATCTTTCGCTTTCTTTCGTTTTGTAGGTTCAGCAATCTTTTAATGTTTTCTTGTCTTTCTTCTTGTGATGGGTGTTTAAACAGTAAAACAGCAAAAGTCACGGAAACCCTAACAGGTCTAGAATCAGGATCGAATGTAGATGTAACATAAAGAGATCGGTACAATGTGTGATTTTCTTTGAATAATAGTTGATGGTCTTGATGGTAGTTTTGTAATAAAGATTGCTTCTATTTTCTCTTTTATCCTTAAGACAAGTAAGAGGGAAGTTGTCACATTTAAAAGATTATATTTCTTGTGAAGTCTTTTATTTTCATTCTATACTTTGGTGTCAACTAGCATACAATGATTAAAATCAATGCTTTATTCAAGTATTATGGAAAGTTGTGTTGGATTAGTGATGTGCTCTCTACAGTTATTTACGAACTCCGGAATAATTGGAACCACTAATTGGAGTCGGAGTCGTCCGGAGTCGGACGGAACCAACATTACTGAAGTCGGAGTTGCCCGGATTCGGTCAGGGTTGGACCGGTATTTCATTTCAATTAGCATTTTAATATATTTTGATTTGCATGTACTCGTCGTAAACAGGTATTTGTTTGCTTAGCGACGACAGCATCTCCAGATCGTCTCCAGCCCTGACGCTGTCCGTGCCCGGAAGAATGCAGACTCTAAACGACTACAGACTAGTGATGGGAAAAATGAAGATTTCGTCAGAATCGATTCCGGCTAGCTCCGAAGTTCTCTGGAATCGATTCCGGATAGTAGGTTCGGAATCAGTTTACGGAATCGATTCAAGAATCGGCTCCGGAATCGGTTCCGGAATTAGTTCCGGAATTTGTTACGAAATTGTTTCCGGAATTGGTTCCAGAATCGGCTCTAGAATCGGCTCCGGAATCGGAATCTGCTCCAATGTCAGAATCAGCTCCGGAATCGGAATCGGTTCCGGAATTGGCTCCGGAATCAAAATCGGCTCCGACATCGGAATTTACTCCGAAATCAGAATTGGCCTCGAAACGGAGTGGGTTTCGACAGCTTCATAGGAATAGGCGTTTGGGTCCAACGTGTTGATAGCGGCAAAGAATCAAAATTTACTTGTAAATGGTCTATTCACATAGAGATTCCCGGGCTTATTTCGCTTCCCACACTTCTTATTTCAATTCAAAAACAAATTCTCATTCCGGAGCTAACTACATTTCTGGAGTCCAGCCTGATTCCGTTACCGGAGCAAATTTTGATTCCGGAGCCAATTCTGATTCCGGAGCCGATTCCGATGCTGGAATCGATTCCGGAATCGATTCCGGATTTAACTCGGGAATCGGCTCCGCAACTAAATCCGGATTCGGCTCGGGATTCAACTCCGGAATCGGCTACGGAACCAACTCCGGAATCGACTCCGGAATCGGAATCGATTCAAGCATCGAAATCGGCTCCGGAATTGATTTCGAACACGGAATCCGAATCGGGTAGGTCCGATTCCGAGCTCCCACCACTACTACAGACGACTCCGGACGGCTGCGGATAACTTTGGACAGCTCCAGATGATTCTGGAGCTCTCTGAGTCAGTTCCAAAATTTTCGGAGTCAGATCAAAGTCGACTCAGATTTTTTCCAGCTTTACCTGTCACCAATTTGGACACTATATATATTGGTAATTCAATATATTGTTTCTTCTTGTAGGCGTAAACTATTTGAAACAAAATTTGCTAGATTACTGGCTGAGACTAGCTATCTACAGGCTATCAAAACAAGTATGTGATTGATTCCTACGCATTTGTTAATCAAGAAAAATCGTCATAGTTCTTGTTTTCATTATGATTTATGATCAAGAGAAATGTGTAGTCAATATTCATAAGCTTAAGCTTTTAAATTGCTTATTTGTCCTTTCTTGTTTTGCACTTCAGAAATGCTTAAAATGTGTTTTCAATACTTCTTGCTGACAAGACAAGAACAACACACCATCTGATAGGCACATTGTCTGCACTATCCGACCAAAATGCGCGTAATATACTGCCCATAACCAACCATCTGGGACCTCTTCGCCTTCAGATTGCCATCAATCTTGCAACCGCTAATATGCTATTCGCACTCCAATTGCGCCATGGTACATATTTATATCTTTCAACCATCCCCAAACACTATCCTCCCCCCCTACCCACTCATCACTGGCACTTCATAGAAAATCCATAAGCAAAGAAGACGGCCTTCCGAAAGCCCTCTTTCATGGCCTTTCGATATGGGCCCCACCATATTAATGGCACACCATTTCAGCCGGCAAGCTTCATTTCGCGGCACACTCATTGGGTGAGACATTTCCACCGGCACGCCACTAATCTTGCAGAGTGTGGCTGTATGTGTGGTGAATGCCCTGAAGAAGCTTTTGCGCCCGCCTAATGGTACCAGACATACAGCAGTGCTATTTGCGATGTAATGGTTGCGGTATATTCGATTTATATCCTTCGACACACAAACATACACTCACACATACATGCATGCTACTCTTGTTCGTCTATAGTTCTGTGGCTATCGTCCGCTCATCGGAAATTCATTGGAGCTGATTTGGAGCGTCTACTAAAAGGAAAAAGGGAGGTAAGCTCTTGCTCCCCTCTACCGTAGTGGAACTTATTTTCCGAAACAGAAGCAGACACCGAACTCTCGAGGAAAAGCCGATTTTCTTCACCCCGAAAATAAGACCAATTGGCTCCCACCCCATAGCCGCAGGGGCAGGAACCGGGAAAAGGACCTGGACCTGGTATTTGCGGTCTAAGCAGTATTATAAAACTCAAATAATGATCATTTATTTCACTGTAATTCTATTATGGAAGATATGGTTCCGATCGAGTCGTCCGACGTCCTCGCCGTCCTCTCCAATCGTTGCGCCTGCATGCGAAAAATAAAACAAAAGCATCCCTTATTCGCCAGCTCATGTGTGCGTTGTCCGGTGTCTATGCTGGCGGCTTTTTCCCGAGCTGCGGCGGCATGCGGCACAGCACAAAGGAAAAGAAAGAAAAACTATAATTCTCCGCGTGCGTGTGCTAAGAGGAAGAGCCTCGCCCGAAGGAAGTTTACCAACGGTACCGTACAAACACAAGATCCGACCCCAGGCCGACGGTCGGAAGAGAAACAAACCTAATCTTGAAGCTTGAGCGCGTCTGCCCTCATCTGGTGCTGCCTGATATCGTATTACCTTCAGCCAAGGATGGTTGGAGAGTGAGACGAAGTCGAAAGAGAAAGACAGAGAGAGCGAGAGAGATAGAGAGAAAACGGAGGCGGCAACCAAACTCCCAGACAACAACGGCTTGGACGAGCTGCCTTTGATCCTGGCTCATGTTTTCCCTACTGATTGATTCGTAGTTATTGCTCGTTCGGTCCAATTAGGTCAATCAGGCCTGAGAAGTATGAGATGCGGCCGGACAGGACGGGAGATGCTGTAAAAGCGAACCCCCTGACGCATCGGGTGACTTCGAAGCCTTCGCTGGCAATTGTAAGCAGTAGCCAGTAAAGCATGACCGGACTGACCTACTTGCTGACCGTGCGGGCCAGCAGGAATGGGGAAACGAATTCGCTCGGCAACGGAAGTATGAATAATAGCGTGCAATTTGCGTTAATACTGCTATTGTTTTATTGAAAGCAAAATGCTGCCGATACGATCCGTGCCGTGCGGTATAATTCGGCAATTAAAAATGGCGATCGATGCTACTGCGTGTGAGTGGTAGCTCTTATCGTCGTTTATCAATTTCATAGAACGAACAGTTTAATTTACCGGAAAAATTGTTTTCGGGAGGGTTTAAGCTTAATTTTTACAAGAAGTAAAGTATTTGCTGATGCACCAACTCTACACATATCCAAGGATAACTCTTAATGTTCATTATTTTACTATTTTGCACAAGCTTCTAATCAACTTTCACACAATTTAGATGTGTCTTAGTTTCCAAATGTCCATATCGATAGGTTCTTAAACATATATTGAGATTTGAGGTTGTCAAAAATATACGAAAAGAAACAAATTAATCTTTTTACAGCCAGAACAATTTAAAATCCTCCCCAAAAACTTATTGGTAGATACTGTAATGGAACAATGGAAAGCCTTCTGCAGTTAACTAACTCTCTCAATGTGTACATCATGTGTACATTAAACTTTTAAAATCCTCAGAGATTTGATGTATTGTGGTAGAGTAATGGATATGTCAGCAACATCATAACAATGGTTCAAAGATTTAGCCATTTACAATACAGGATCATTCACAGAATAAAAACATAGGACATTGCCGACCTACGCTTTTAGGGAAATATATTGTTCTTCAAGGGTTAACTTCAAGGGTCAAATTATCTATGTAAACCTGCTTCTGATTACTGGACGGTCTAGATCTATTAGATATTGAATAAAGTACCAAACGAATAGAATAAGGACTTTTGTCTATTAGTAAATACTTTATGTGGGTCAGGAATAAAAATCAAACGCTCTCAAACTCATCCTAAACCCTTTTCATATCCTTAATGTGTTTATGTGCCAGCAGCAAATCGGAAAGATTTCTTAAGAAATTTAACCTAATCGTAAAAATGAAGCCATTACGCTTATCCATTCGCAGTGAGCCCCTTTATGGCCATTTTCACTCTTGACCTGGCAAAGCTGCCAATAATGTGTTTACCCCTTGACCTGGCTCAATTTGAAATGCTCACGATGCCTTTCAAAAAGATATCATCCAATACTATCCTCGAACAATTGCTTCTAGCCATCCCCTACCAGGCCCAGAAAAGCTTTCCTTAAATCAAGACAAGTGCTGCCATTAAGCAGGATAAGATAACACGCTGCAAGAGACATTTTCTGACGCCACAAAACACGCTGTCCTCCAGGTCCTCCAGGGCAGCTGAACCGGGCGATCCGCATTCGGTGTTTGAAAACATTTTCCAGGTTACTCAAAACAAAACCACTAAAATGCGTTTTAAGGAAAGGAAGTGGAACGAAATCATGTTTTTTGCCTGCAGACAGGTGAAACTGTTTTTGAAAAGCCAAAACAAAATGGTAAAACAAAACAAAACCTTTTAGCGTCTGCCACGCAGCACAGGCACACTGGATCCTAAAAACGCAGGCGACACCGGTTTTTTGCCGTCCACTCGAATGCCTTCCCTACCTTTCGCGTTGAAATCTAATCTTAACGAGAAACAGACACCATGGCAGGGCAACGGAAGGGCTGGAGTAAGATTAGAAACACGGCCAACCGAAAATACACCGTCCTTACACCGTTGGCATACACACACGGGAAAGAGGCGCGTGTGCCTGGCAGAATGCATCCGGCATTCGATAAACAGACTTGATGGTTTTTCGTGCCGCAGGTACCACGGACCACGAAAATGCAGACGGACACGTGAAGTCTGACCGAACAGCAAACAAAAACAACAGAAATAATAACAAACCAAGCGACCGGGCACTGCCGTGTTCCGGGACCGGCAGAAAAGCGACAGAATGTGCAGTGCGTGCAGAAAAAAAAACAAAACAAGAGCGATTCCGAAGAGAAGAATCGCGCCACGTAACGCATAAAGAAGCGGACAGAGAGAATGATGAACAAAAATCTTGCACCTGGCCTCTTAAGTGCATAAATTTCGTGCGGTTTCCACCTTCCGGGGCGGTACGTTTTGGCAGCGTGGTTTTGCAATCAACCGGGCGAAACCGGGACCGGGAGAAATCAGTATAAACCCTGTCCGTGCATCTCAGCTTCATCTGCAATTCAGCCTTCAGGCCACCTTGCATCGTGGCCTGCGCGGATGCTTCGCTTCGCGGTGAAATGTTCTTTGCGGTGCCCCTTTTTTTGCCTTCGTTGCCCGGTACGATCGTGCGATCTGCTTTTTGGACGGTGCATAATCTTGTACTCTTTCTTGTTACTTTGTTGTTTTTGGATATCGCAGAAAGCTTTTTGTTCATGTTTTACAATAAATTTATCTGCTGATATTGTCAACTTTTTTTAACAGTTCTTACAAACTTTAACGGTAGGTTTAAATATGGATAGAGCTTTTGTTCTTTCTCTTGTTAGATATTCTTGTTTCAATCTATAGTTTTCTTGTTCTTTCAATCTATTTAATTTTATTTTTCTTATTTTCTCATGTTTTACGATTGATGGCTATGTTTACTGTATCTAGAAGATTCTTGTTCAACACACAGGCATCTCAACTTTTCAAATTTCAGAATTGGCTTTAAACTATTAAAGCAATACTTAAAGCAATCTTTTCGGACTGGAATATCTAAAACACATGCAAATGACGGCTCAGTGCATCTTTTTACACAAGCTTATTAGCGGATCAATTGACGCTCCGTACATTATCAAAAATGTTCACTTTTTGACTCTTAGGCGAAACTTAAGACCAAGAGCATTATTTAACACCAAATTTAGGTCGACATACTTTGGTTCGAAAGATCCATTACACCAAATGATAAATAGTTACACCTTTTTAAACAACATTGTCGATCTCAGCGTTAGATTCAATTAGCTTAAGTTAATCTTGCGTAGCACATGTCTATTTTTACTTATTTATCTATTTTCATTATGTTATTATTATTATTATATTTTTATTTTATTATTATTATATTATTATTATTATTATTATTATAATTATTATTATTATAATTATTATTTATTATTATTATTTGTATTATTATTATTATTATTATTATTATTATTATTATTATTATATTATTATTATTATATTATTATTATTATTATTATTATTATTATTATTATTTTATTATTATTATTATTATTATTATTATTATTATTATTATTATTATTATTATTATTATTATTATTATTATTATTATTATATTATTATTATTATTATTATTATTATTATTATTAATATAATTACTATTATTATTATTACATGAACCGAAAAAGGGTGTTCGAAAGTTACAAATGAGATGTGCGAGATCGCGCGGCCCAACAAGGATGCCAGGACCGGAACTATTATTATTATTATTATTATTTTTACTATTATTATTAACATGTTAATAATAATATAACATGTTTTTTTACAATACAGAACTACCAAATATGTTTCGTTAAACATTCGTTAAGATAGCTGCAGCTATTTTATTGCCCTTTTTTATTTTTTCATTCTAAAAATTTATACCTAGCTAATGTAATAAAACATTTGTTTTCCATTCATATTCAACCGTCTCATCGCAGACTTTTTTTTCTACTGCTCCACACGAATCTTTCCAGACCCCAAAAAATGCCCCAAATTGTGCTTCTTCTTTGAGCCAACATTTCTTCAAAAGCCAAAATCCTGCGGGCAATCGGGACCGTTTGCAAACCAAACCATTGCATCGTCCATGCTGGTTCGAAAACAATTTCAATCACTTGCCACAGCTCGACCGAAACTGTTGCACCTGCCGAAACCAGTTTGGGGCCGAAACGGTCCTCCCCGTTCCCCGAACATCCTTGCTGCTTGAGTGTTGTTTTTTTTCTCTTCTTTCTTTATTTTTCGCCCTACCAAGCTTGACTTTTGATTGAGAGTCGCCGATGCACGCCGGCGGGTGAGTTAATTTTGCCCGTTCGCTTTTGTGCGTCCGTGAGCATCCGCACGCCAGGACCGGCACGATGATTATTCGGCCGCACGCATGCGGGTGCCGCCAAAAATTGCATCCTTGTTGGGCCGCGCGATCTCGCACATCTCGTTTGTAACTTTCGAACACCCTTTTTCTTCTTCTGCTACCACCGGGATGGTGCTGGGCCCTCAGGATTCGGTACCTACGCAACCCTTTCCAAACAACGGACAGGGACGCAACGCAAATAATTGTACAGGTGAGCATTAATTTTGCTTTCGATCGATACCACTGTCACTTTTCAGCGGTATGTTTGAGGCGCAACACACACAAAAAAAGTGGTTGAATAAAAATGCGGGCTACCCAACAGTTCATTTGCTGAAGCCTTCGTTTTACTCTCCACTTCTTATCGACACAGACGGACGCGCGTCCTGCTGTCGTTGCTGCTGTGTCACTGTACTAATAGGATCGTTTAAAGGGCAACGGCGACAAGATGTTGTGTCGCGCAAGGTTTCACTTTTAAGGCACCGAAGAGACAATAAAGGACGACTGCTGTGGCTGGACATGAACTTTACATGAATGAATGGAAGAAGGGGTTTTGCGTTTTGGAAGCGTGTCCCTAAATTGATGGCTGACAGTGACGGACTGAATGCGTTCATCATACGGGACCATCATGATGGGACAGCTACCTATTATTTAAAATGAAGCATTAACTTTGTGGTTCCATTATTTGTCTTGGTGTATTAGTGTTAAAGTGTCGGTTTAAAATGTCTGCGATATTCAACTATAATTAAAATATTTATTATTCGGTTCATGTTGCGAAAAATCCTTCAGATGGAATCATTCGCAAATGTTGAGCGTAAGGACACAGTATTCTAAAGATTCATAAATCAGCACCACGAAAAATGAAGCCATCGTCTCGTTCCACTTTATTCTGAAAAGGCTGCACATTTTTCTTCCCCATTTGGGAGGCTTTTAAACCTCGTGTATTTTTTTTTTTTCAATCATCTCAATTCACAGACCTACACTTTGTATGCGTCAACCCGGGCCAAGGTCGCATCAATCCTTTCTATTTCAACTTTTTTTTTGTAGCGAACGACAAAAAGCTTTCCTGCCAATCGAAGTCAAATGCGCTCACCGCTCACCGAAACGAATCGAGAAGTGCTAAGGAAACAAATCAATCCTTTCTATGCGATTGAAGTAGTTGGCAAAGATGCTTTCCTCCTGGTTCAACACGCTCCACCCCACACACACACACACACACACGATCGAATATCCTCAAGCAAGTAGGAGAGAACCGCTGATGGAATTCCATTTCGGAGAAAAGCAGTTTCGGGTTTACACTATCTGACGGCAGAGGATGAATTTTGTGGAAAATTGTAGCTGAGGTAGAGTGGGCCGGGGAAGGGAAACAGCAAACGATCGCCATAAGTCACTTAACGAGCAGGGTATAATCGTTGAGAAAGGGGTTGCAGAGGAGGAATATCTGTTTTCAGCCGGTTTATAGTCATATTTTGTTCATTTCACATGATGAAGAATTCGCAGAGAGTTTTATTTTATAATATTTTACGGTTTGTTTTAGTTATTCTCCTTTAATAAGTCACCAGTACAATGTTTTACATTGTTTTATTATCCAGCCCTGTTACTACGACCAAGCTGATCTAGATGATTTTTTGTGTTTTTTTTTAGTTTCCAGTGATTTATTTTGATTCTTTTCGGTAACTGTCCTACATTCTTATCTATTTTTGTAACTTATGTTTTTTCACAATAAATTATGCTGACTCACTTTGCTTTTTATACAATTACATTCTTTATCTTTTCAAAACAAGGGTCCTCTTTACAAGTTTTACATTTTGTAACAGTATGTTTTATTTTGTTCCTCCTTCCTTATTCGTTACATTTAGCATATCGCTTTAAAACATTTTATTTCTTCTTTTCGTTTTTTAACTTACATCAATCTTTGGTTTTATGTTTATTAGTTTATAAAAAATCTAAAGGTTGTTATGTGTTCCTTAACATTTTTTATACCTCTTTTGTATGTTTGTTTCCTAGTTTTTGGTTAGAATTTTTTTATTTTTTACCTATCATCTATTCAATTCTATCAATTATATTCAATGTTTTGGTGGAATATAACATTTGTTATTTTGTTGATGTATGCAATAGCTTTCATATGTTATCTTTGTAATATTTTTTATATGACGAAAACATGCCCTTACTTAAGAAATGCTCAAAGTTCCAAAATCTATTTCAACTGCAAAAATGCTCATCAAAAATGCACTCTACTCGGTGATAGAATTTAAAGTGTCAAAAGCGTCGTATTGCTGACGAGTAAAACGACCAAAATATGAGCAAGAATGCAGGAAGCAGAAAATGGATAATACAAGCTGACGGGGGGAAAAAAACGTTTCTAGCGCCACTAGCGTCACGCGAGCGAAAGTGTTGAGCTGGAAAATATTCAGCATAGCGTGCAGTAGGGAACAGCCGCAAGTAGAGCAGGAGCAGCAGCAGCAACACTGTCAGTGGAGATGAAATCCTGTAAACCTATAAAAGGAGATTGAATAGAAAATTGAAGTAATAAATTTTGAGACCTTAATAAATTAAAGTGATTTTTGCTCACCGATGCTACTTTTACGCTTTTGTCGTTGCTGCGGGGATGCTGGTGAGCTATTTCTTTGCCCCCTGTTTTCCCCATACCCTGCCCGGTTCATTGCTCGAGCTTCACCCAGCGAGATAGCGACAAAAAGTGGTCCTTTGAGCAAGCCAACATTATAAACACATAGACGAACACACACACAGACCCATAGTTTATACCACCCACCGTGCCCCGGGGGTCAGAACCGGGAATTGTGTTGACAGTTTTGCTACCTCGGGCACAAAGGATGTAAAACCCAAAGAAACTTCTGGCGAGCGAGGTAGCGGAGAAAGCAAAAAAAAGGTCCACTGGCGTCCTAACGGGGACACCCTTCGTCCCAAAAGATAAATGTCCAAAATTGACCAACGGAATTGCGGCAAACGTCGCTGCGATTATGGAACCGTGGACGATGGATATGCACATTCTTTGCCCGGGAGAAACAAACGTGAAGTGTTGCTGTTGCTAGGCTGTGTGTTAGGTTGCGTTAAGTGAATTGTTCGGTAAAATTTACGACACCGTCAGCGATTGTGGTGTAGGTCCGGTCCCAATGTGTGTCCCTGGTTGTTCCTGTCCGGGCTGCTTGATTGAAAGTAAGAGTGTGCGAAAGTGAAGAACAAATAGGATGGGAAAAAAAGAAGTCAAGAGTGAAATTGACCCCTACGGTAAAACGATAGACAGTTTGCTGTCAATTCCACCGCTCGATGTAGTACGCAATCGTGTGACAACCCCGCGTGTGCGCGTGTGTGTGGGATCGGTTCTGGGTGGTTTTGGGTTGGGATAGGTACTGCATGGAATGGTGCCATTGCGTTATTTATGGCAAACGTCTCAGAAAATGGTTTCAAGAAAAAACGGATAAGGCCGTACAATACGGAATCATGAAGTGGTGGAGGAAGTGTACGATTGCAGGGATTAGAGGGATGATTGTTTGTAAACAGGAGAGCTGAAGTGAGTAAGCCTTTATAATGCCACTCGAAAGAGCTATTTAAGTTTTAGATCAAGGTTGGCTTCTTGATGATCGGCTGACTGCTTGGTTTTCTTGTTTTTTATGTAATAGCATTTAATTACTTCGAAACACTAGAAATAATATATCGCTGGCAGTATTTCTGTACGAACAATTTTGAGGTTGGTTTTTCTATTGATGTTGGTTATTTATTAGTATACGTTATTATATTATTTATATTATATTATTATTATGACATAATATTCTTAGTATTATTGTTATTGTTTTTATTGTTTTTAT